>NC_092264.1:7500-67500 GCF_036320965.1 Panulirus ornatus
GAAACTGAAGTGGGTCCTGGAACTGAAGTGGGTCCTGAAACTGAAGTGGGTCCTGGAACTGAAGTGGGTCCTCAAACTGAAGTGGGGTCCTCAAACTGAAGTGGGGTCCTCAAACTGAAGTGGGTTCTCAAACTGAAGTGGGTTCTCAAACTGAAGTGGGGTCCTCAAACTGAAGTGGGTCCTGAAACTGAAGTGGGTTCTGAAACTGAAGTGGGTCCTGAAACTGAAGTGGGTCCTGGAACTGAAGTGGGTCATCACTTCAGGTGTATGGAAAGGACTTTTTCGGATCCACAGTACGAGGCTTAATCAAATTGATATATTACGATGACGAAGGATAATGTATATAGCTATAATGTACATATTGCGATTACGAAGGATAATGTACATAGCTATAATGTATATAGCTATAATGTACATAGCTATAATGTACATAGCTATATGTAAATTAAAGAGTTCTGGGAAATAGAAAGAAAACAACAGGTGTAGAAGATGGACTGTCTGTCTGGACATGACCATAAAATAAACTTGGGGAATGTGTGAGGTTTTTTGACCCCAAGAATGTGAACGAACCCTGATATATACGAGGTCAAGTGAGAGCGAAGACATGCTCTTGGGTCTGTGGCCTGTGTGAGCGAGGATGACCCACACCTACTTCGTGTCGAAAAGGGGCCTCTTCCTCCACCCCTTCTTCGAGCTCGTGTCGAAATGCATTGTGACAGGAAGGCAAAGAGAACAACTTTGGACTGGACGAAGGTAGGTGGTTGACCTACCACCACCGAAGTGGTTATTGAACTTAGACAACAGATAGGGCCGGATTTACGTACGTCAGGGGGGGGGGGGAGATGAACTCAAACCTTCGCGCTCTGAGATCTTCAATGACCTCTCAGTCCCGCTAGCCTTTTACATACACGTGTGTTGTTTCTATTCTTCTTTTTTTTTAGATTTTTCTTGGAGACATTTGGATGTGGTGGAGTCGACGTGTTTACCTATGTATGCTGCCTGGGACATTTAACACGTGATTCGGTCTACATTATGCAGTCTCTGGGCGTAGATCTCTCTCTCTCTCTCTCTCTCTCTCTCTCTCTCTCTCTCTCTCTCTCTCTCTCTCTCTCTCTCTCTCTCTCTCTCTCTCTCTCTCTCTCTCTCTCTCTCTCTCTAGCCTCAAATGTCACTACAGAACCACCTTGAAAGGTCGCGCCATGATCCTCCATGGGGAGACGACGTCTTCCACTATAAGGTCGTCAGGAGTTTATTTTCGTTTAAGGTTTACACACAAGAAGTCGTGTGGTATTTTCGTCCAGCGTTTATTGATGTATCGCCGGCATGGGCAAGTGTGAGAGGTAAGCAGGCGATCATCGAAGTGTCCCCACCCGTCCCAGGTCCTTGGTCTTCGAAGTTAAAGGTCTTCGTTGTCCCTTCGTTCTTCGAAGCGCATCGTTGAAGACCTTGTACTTCGAGGTCGTCTTCCTTCGTCTTTAGATTGGTCGTTCTCCGAAGTCTTCGAAGCTATGTTGTCCCTCGTTCTTCGAAGCGCATTGTTGAAGACCTTGTACTTCGAGGTCGTCTTCCTTCGTCTTTAGATGGGTCGTCCTCCGAAGTCTTCGAAGTTAAAGGTCTTCGTTGTCCCTTCGTTCTTCGAAGCGCATCGTTGAAGACATTGTACTTCGAGGTCGTCCTCCTTCCCTCTTTAGATGGGTCGTTCTTCGAAGTTATCGGTCTTCGTTGTCCCTCGTTCTGCGAAGGGCATCGTTGAAGACCTTGTACTTCGAGGTCGTCTTCCTTCGTCTTTAGATGGGTCGTCCTCCGAAGCCATTCTCTCATTACATCAAAAACCCCTTTTACCTTCGTTCCTTGACGCCCTCCGTTTCGTCCAAGTGTTGGTTCAGACTATACGTGTAGGTGAGGCTGGTTTAATGTAACGTCTTGGAAAATTGCTAATTAAGTTTATTAAACCCCCTGGGTTATTGCTGGCTGTCTTGGTTAAACCACTTGGTGATTGCTCGCTGGGATTGTTAAACCATACGAATTTTAAGCTTGGGAATCTGCTGTTTTTTTTTAAACCACATGTGAACTGCTGTCTGGGTTTGTTAAACCTAATGGTGATTCTTAGCTCGTTCTGTTAAATCGCCTGGGGGTTAGGGGCTGGGTTTGTTAAACCTCTGGGAATTGCTGGCTGGGTCAGTCAAACCGCTTCTTCGTGTACGCATTTGTACGCATAGCTGTATCGCTATATGTACGTGAGAGTTTTGTACATACAGTATCTGAATGGCGTATGTTGTATCGGTTAGTGAGAGTATGTTGTATCGGGTAGTGAGAGTATGTTGTATCGGTTGGTGAGGGTACGTTGTATCGGTTAGTGAGAGTATGTTGTATCGGTTGGTGAGAGTACGTTGTATCGGTTAGTGAGAGTATGTTGTATCGGTTAGTGAGAGTATGTTGTATCGGTTAGTGAGTGTATGTTGTATCTGTTGGTGAGAGTATGTTGTATCGGTTGGTGAGAGTTTGTTGTATCGGTTAGTAAGAGTATGCTGTATCGGTTAGTGAGAGTATGTTGTATCGGTTAGTGAGAGTATGTTGTATCGGTTAGTGAGAGTATGTTGTATCGGTTAGTGAGAGTATGTTGTATCGGTTGGTGAGAGTATGTTGTATCGGTTCGTGAGAGTATGTATCGGTTAGTGAGAGTATGTTGTATCGGTTAGTGAGAGTATGTTGTATCGGTTGGTGAGAGTATGTTGTATCGGTTGGTGAGAGTATGTTGTATCGGTTAGTGAGAGTATGTTGTATCGGTTGGTGAGAGTATGTTGTATCGGTTCGTGAGAGTATGTATCGGTTAGTGAGAGTATGTTGTATCGGTTAGTGAGAGTATGTTGTATCGGTTGGTGAGAGTATGTTGTATCGGTTCGTGAGAGTATGTATCGGTTAGTGAGAGTATGTTGTATCGGTTAGTGAGAGTATGTTGTATCGGTTGGTGAGAGTATGTTGTATCGGTTGGTGAGAGTATGTTGTATCGGTTCGTGAGAGTATGTTGTATCGGTTGGTGAGAGTATGTTGTATCGGTTCGTGAGAGTATGTATCGGTTAGTGAGAGTATGTTGTATCGGTTAGTGAGAGTATGTTGTATCGGTTGGTGAGAGTATGTTGTATCGGTTGGTGAGAGTATGCTATATCGGTTAGTGAGAGTATGTTGTATCGGTTGGTGAGAGTATGTTGTATCGGTTGGTGAGAGTATGTTGTATCGGTTGGTGAGAGTATGTTGTATCGGTTGGTGAGAGTATGCTGTATCGGTTAGTGAGAGTATGTTGTATCGGTTAGTGAGAGTATGTTGTATCGGTTAGTGAGAGCATGGTGAAAAAACGTATAGTGAGAGCATGTTGCATCTACTAGAGTTAAGAGAGAGAGAGAGAGAGAGAGAGAGAGAGAGAGAGAGAGAGAGAGAGAGAGAGAGAGAGAGAGAGAGAGAGAGAGTCTGCTGATCAGAGAGAGAGATACATGGATCAGTGTTATCTCCCCTCCAATACAAACCATGTATATACAGACAGACAAAATAATAAGTGGGCGTCCAGTTATTTATTTGACACACACACACCTGTCAATCACCTATATCGCGTCCACACTGTCTTCTGGGGTCCTCTGTCTATATGGTCGTCTTGCACCTTCGTTACACAACAGACCATAACAGGGTCTTAACCACCACCAGAGGGCACACTCGCTGGTCTGTGACAGTAGGCCAATAATACCGTCCAATTACACCCCCGTTATTAGAGACGGACGGACTCGACACACACACACACACACACACACACACACACACACACACACACACACACACACGTACTTGTTTATTAATTGATAAGTCATTTAGGGGTTTGGGTAGACGGTATGGGTTGGGGTTTGGGTAGACGGTATGGGTTGGGGTTTGGGTAGACGGTATGGGTTGGGGTTTGGGTAGACGCTATGGGTTGGGGTTTGGGTAGACGCTATGGGTTGGGGTTTGGGTAGACGCTATGGGTTGGGGTTTGGGTAGACGCTATGGGTTGGGGTTTGGGTAGACGCTATGGGTTGGGGTTGGTTGGGATTGGGTTGGGGTTGGGTGAGGGGGTTGGTTGGGTCGCGCCTCTCAAAGGAAATGTCAGAGTGAACCCGACACACTGTCTCTCTGGTTCCCATGGTGATGGAGCCTTGACCCGATCCCACAGCCAGGCGCCATCACTCGCCCCGTCCCTCACCGGGATGCTTCGTCCTTTTCATTCTGTTTGGGAAATTAGGGAGTCTTATACTCTTGTTTGGGAAATTAGGGAGCCTCGTACTCTTGTTTGGGAAAATAGGGAGCCTCGTACTCTTGTTTGGGAAAATAGGGAGCCTCGTACTCTGGGAAATTAGGGAGTCTCGTACTCTTGTTTGGGAAATTAGGGAGCCTCGTACTCTTGTTTGGGAAAATAGGGAGCCTCGTACTCTGGGAAATTAGGGAGTCTCGTACTCTTGTTTGGGAAATTAGGGAGCCTCGTACTCTTGTTTGGGAAATTAGGGAGCCTCGTACTCTTGTTTGGGAAATTAGGGAGCCTTATACTCTTGTTTGGGAAATTAGGGAGCCTCGTACTCTTGTTTCGGAAATTAGGGAGCCTCGTACTCTTGTTTGGGAAATTAGGGAGCCTTGTACTCTTGTTTGGGAAATTAGGGAGCCTCGTACTCTTGTTTCGGAAATTAGGGAGCCTCGTACTCTTGTTTGGGAAATTAGGGAGCCTTATACTCTTGTTTGGGGAAATTAGGGAGCCTCGTACTCTTGTTTGGGAAATTAGGGAGCCTCGTACTCTTGTTTGGGAAATTAGGGAGCCTTATACTCTTGTTTGGGGAAATTAGGGAGCCTCGTACTCTTGTTTGGGAAATTAGGGAGCCTCGTACTCTTGTTTGGGAAATTAGGGAGCATCGTACTCTTGTTTGGGAAATTAGGGAGCCTTATACTCTTGTTTGGGGAAATTAGGGAGCCTCGTACTCTTGTTTGGGAAATTAGGGAGCCTCGTACTCTTGTTTGGGAAATTAGGGAGCCTCATACTCTTGTTTGGGAAATTAGGGAGCCTTATACTCTTGTTTGGGGAAATTAGGGAGCCTCGTACTCTTGTTTGGGAAATTAGGGAGCCTCGTACTCTTGTTTGGGAAATTAGGGAGCCTTATACTTTTGTTTGGGGAAATTAGGGAGCCTCGCACTCTTGTTTGGGAAATTAGGGAGCCTCGTACTCTTGTTTGGGAAATTAGGGAGCCTCGTACTCTTGTTTGGGAAATTAGGGAGCCTTATACTCTTGTTTGGGGAAATTAGGGAGCCTCGTACTCTTGTTTGGGAAATTAGGGAGCCTCGTACTCTTGTTTGGGAAATTAGGGAGCCTCGTACTCTTGTTTGGGAAATTAGGGAGCCTTATGCTTTTATTTGGGAAAATGGAGATTCTTTCATTTGAATTAGTTGGTGGATTTATCTTTTATTTATAATAATAGTGAGCCTCATACTTTTATTTAGAGAAATAGGGATCCTTGTGATTTTATTTGGGAAAAATAGGGAGCCTTATACTCTTAATTGGAAAGAATAGGGATCCATGTAGTGTATGTAGAATGCTATGGAGCCTATGGAGCTATGAAGCACCAGTTGATGTCACAGGACAAGGACATCTTACCTACAGGTGTGTTCACAGGTGTTTCAAAATAGGGGGAGGGGAAAAGAGGGTAGAAAATGGGGCGTTCTTGACTGTGGCTTTGACGTTCACCTTCACAGATGTGGGATTGTGGGACTCGACCAGTTGTGGGGGCACAGTACACTGGTGTGAGAAGCACTGCCAGTTGTGGGGGCACAGTACACTGGTGTCAGAAGCATTGCCAGTTGTGGGGGCACAGTACAGTGGTGTGAGAAGCACTGCCAGTTGTGGGGGCACAGTACACTGGTGTGAGAAGCACTGCCAGTTGTGGGGGCACAGTACACTGGTGTCAGAAGCATTGCCAGTTGTGGGGGCACAGTACAGTGGTGTGAGAAGCACTGCCAGTTGTGGGGGCACAGTTCAATGGTGTCAGAAGCACTGCCAGTTGTGGGGGCACAGTACAGTGGTGTCAGAAGCACTGCCAGTTGTGGGGGCGCAGTACAGTGGTGTCAGAAGCATTGCCAGTTGTGGGGGTACTGTACAGTGGTGTCAGAAGCGTTGCCAGTTGTGGGGGCACAGTACACTGGTGTCAGAAGCCCTGCCAGTTGTGGGGGCACAGTACACTGGTGTCAGAAGCACTGCCAGTTGTGGGGGCACAGTACACTGGTGTCAGAAGCACTGCCAGTTGTGGGGGCACTGTACAGTGGTGTCAGAAGCATTGCCAGTTGTGGGGGCACAGTACACTGGTGTCAGAAGCACTGCCAGTTGTGGGGGCACAGTACACTGGTGTCAGAAGCACTGCCAGTTGTGGGGGCACAGTACAGTGGTGTGAGAAGCACTGTCAGTTGTGGGGGCGCAGTACACTGGTGTGAGAAGCACTGCCAGTTGTGGGGGCACAGTACACTGGTGTCAGAAGCACTGTCAGTTGTGGGGGCACAGTACAGTGGTGTCAGAAGCGCTACCAGTTGTGGGGGGCACAGTACAGTGGTGTCAGAAGCGCTGCCAGTTGTGGGGGCACAGTACACTGGTGTCAGAAGCACTGCCAGTTGTGGGGGCACAGTACACTGGTGTGAGAAGCATTGCCAGTTGTGGGGGCACAGTACAGTGGTGTCAGAAGCACTGCCAGTTGTGGGGGCACAGTACAGTGGTGTCAGAAGCATTGCCAGTTGTGGGGGCACAGTACAGTGGTGTCAGAAGCGCTACCAGTTGTGGGGGGCACAGTACAGTGGTGTCAGAAGCATAGCCAGTTGTGGGGGCACTGTACAGTGGTGTCAGAAGCGCTGTCAGTTGTGGGGGCACAGTTCAATGGTGTCAGAAGCATTGCCAGTTGTGGGGGCACAGTACAATGGTGTGAGAAGCACTGCCAGTTGTGGGGGCACAGTACAGTGGTGTGAGAAGCACTGCCAGTTGTGGGGGCACAGTACACTGGTGTGAGAAGCGCTGCCAGTTGTGGGGGCACAGTACAATGGTGTGAGAAGCACTGCCAGTTGTGGGGGCACTGTACAGTGGTGTCAGAAGCACTGCCAGTTGTGGGGGCACAGTACAGTGGTGTCAGAAGCACTGCCAGTTGTGGGGGCACAGTTCAATGGTGTCAGAAGCATTGCCAGTTGTGGGGGCACAGTACACTGGTGTGAGAAGCGCTGCCAGTTGTGGGGGCGCAGTACAGTGGTGTCAGAAGCATTGCCAGTTGTGGGGGCACAGTTCAATGGTGTCAGAAGCATTGCCAGTTGTGGGGGCACAGTACACTGGTGTGAGAAGCGTTGCCAGTTGTGGGGGCACAGTACACTGGTGTGAGAAGCGCTGCCAGTTGTGGGGGCGCAGTACAGTGGTGTCAGAAGCACTGCCAGTTGTGGGGGCACAGTTCAATGGTGTCAGAAGCGCTGCCAGTTGTGGGGGCACAGTACAGTGGTGTCAGAAGCATTGCCAGTTGTGGGGGCACAGTACAGTGGTGTCAGAAGCACTGCCAGTTGTGGGGGCACAGTTCAATGGTGTCAGAAGCGCTGCCAGTTGTGGGGGCACAGTACAGTGGTGTCAGAAGCATTGCCAGTTGTGGGGGCACAGTACAGTGGTGTCAGAAGCGCTGCCAGTTGTGGGGGCACTGTACAGTGGTGTCAGAAGCCCTGCCAGTTGTGGGGGCACAGTACAGTGGTGTCAGAAGCCCTGCCAGTTGTGGGGGCACAGTACACTGGTGTGAGAAGCGTTGCCAGTTGTGGGGGTACAGTACAGTGGTGTCAGAAGCATTGCCAGTTGTGGGGGCACAGTACAGTGGTGTCAGAAGCGCTGCCAGTTGTGGGGGCACAGTTCAATGGTGTCAGAAGCATTGCCAGTTGTGGGGGGTACAGTACAGTGGTGTCAGAAGCGCTGCCAGTTGTGGGGGCACAGTACAGTGGTGTCAGAAGCATTGCCAGTTGTGGGGGCACAGTACAGTGGTGTCAGAAGCGCTACCACATTTTCTCTTACAGAAGCATCTAAGGATCTGATATTATAATTAACTGTCGTGTCTGTATCTGTGTACGTTCGAATTGTACTGTCCTCCAGCAGATAACCTCGTCATAGACCATCAGGTCTTGTGTTATCTGTCCTTCCCATGTACTGTCCTCCAGCAGATAACCTGGTCATAGACCATCAGGTCTTGTGTTATCTGTCCTTCCCATGTAATGTCCTCCAGTAGATAAACTGGTCATAGACCATCAGGTCTTGTGTGTTATCTGTCCTTCCCATGTACTGTCCTCCAGCAGATAACCTGGTCATAGACCATCAGGTCTTGTGTTATCTGTCCTTCCCATGTACTGTCCTCCAGCAGATAACCTGGTCATAGACCATCAGGTCTTGTGTGTTATCTGTCCTTCCCATGTACTGTCCTCCAGCAGATAACCTGGTCATAGACCATCAGGTCTTGTGTTATCTGTCCTTCCCATGTACTGTCCTCCAGCAGATAACCTGGTCATAGACCATCAGGTCTTGTGTTATCTGTCCTTCCCATGTACTGTCCTCCAGCAGATAACCTGGTCATAGACCATCAGGTCTTGTGTTATCTGTCCTTCCCATGTACTGTCCTCCAGCAGATAACCTGGTCATAGACCATCAGGTCTTGTGTTATCTGTCCTTCCCATGTAATGTCCTCCAGTAGATAAACTGGTCATAGACCATCAGGTCTTGTGTTATCTGTCCTTCCCATGTACTGTCCTCCAGCAGATAACCTGGTCATAGACCATCAGGTCTTGTGTTATCTGTCCTTCCCATGTACTGTCCTCCAGCAGATAACCTCGTCATAGATCATCAGGTCTTGTGTTATCTGTCCTTCCCATGTACTGTCCTCCAGCAGATAACCTGGTCATAGACCATCAGGTCTTGTGTTATCTGTCCTTCCCATGTACTGTCCTCCAGCAGATAACCTGGTCATAGACCATCAGGTCTTGTGTTATCTGTCCTTCCCATGTACTGTCCTTCAGCAGATAACCTGGTCATAGACCATCAGGTCTTGTGTTATCTGTCCTTCCCATGTACTGTCCTCCAGCAGATAACCTGGTCATAGACCATCAGGTCTTGTGTTATCTGTCCTTCCCATGTACTGTCCTCCAGCAGATAACCTGGTCATAGACCATCAGGTCTTGTGTTATCTGTCCTTCCCATGTACTGTCCTCCAGCAGATAACCTGGTCATAGACCATCAGGTCTTGTGTTATCTGTCCTTCCCACGTACTGTCCTCCAGCAGATAACCTGGTCATAGACCATCAGGTCTTGTGTTATCTGTCCTTCCCATGCCCTGTCCTCCAGCAGATAACCTGGTCATAGACCATCAGGTCTTGTGTGTTATCTGTCCTTCCCATGTACTGTCCTCCAGCAGATAACCTGGTCATAGACCATCAGGTCTTGTGTTATCTGTCCTTCCCATGTACTGTCCTCCAGCAGATAACCTCGTCATAGACCACCAGGTCTTGTGTTATCTGTCCTTCCCATGTACTGTCCTCCAGCAGATAACCTGGTCATAGACCATCAGGTCTTGTGTTATCTGTCCTTCCCATGTACTGTCCTCCAGCAGATAACCTGGTCATAGACCATCAGGTCTTGTGTTATCTGTCCTTCCCATGTACTGTCCTCCAGCAGATAACCTGGTCATAGACCATCAGGTCTTGTGTGTTATCTGTCCTTCCCATGTACTGTCCTCCAGCAGATAACCTGGTCATAGACCATCAGGTCTTGTGTTATCTGTCCTTCCCATGCCCTGTCCTCCAGCAGATAACCTGGTCATAGACCATCAGGTCTTGTGTTATCTGTCCTTCCCATGTACTGTCCTCCAGCAGATAACCTCGTCATAGATCATCAGGTCTTGTGTTATCTGTCCTTCCCATGTACTGTCCTCCAGCAGATAACCTGGTCATAGACCATCAGGTCTTGTGTTATCTGTCCTTCCCATGTACTGTCCTCCAGCAGATAACCTGGTCATAGACCATCAGGTCTTGTGTTATCTGTCCTTCCCATGTACTGTCCTCCAGCATATAACCTGGTCATAGACCATCAGGTCTTGTGTTATCTGTCCTTCCCATGTACTGTCCTGCAGCATATAACCTGGTCATAGACCATCAGGTCTTGTGTTATCTGTCCTTCCCATGTACTGTCCTCCAGCAGATAACCTCGTCATAGATCATCAGGTCTTGTGTTATCTGTCCTTCCCATGTACTGTCCTCCAGCAGATAACCTTGTCATAGACCATCAGGTCTTGTGTTATCTGTCCTTCCCATGTACTGTCCTCCAGCAGATAACCTGGTCATAGACCATCAGGTCTTGTGTTATCTGTCCTTCCCACGTACTGTCCTCCAGCAGATAACCTGGTCATAGACCATCAGGTCTTGTGTTATCTGTCCTTCCCATGTACTGTCCTCCAGCAGATAACCTGGTCATAGACCATCAGGTCTTGTGTTATCTGTCCTTCCCATGTACTGTCCTCCAGCAGATAACCTGGTCATAGACCATCAGGTCTTGTGTTATCTGTCCTTCCCATGTACTGTCCTCCAGCATATAACCTCGTCATAGATCATCAGGTCTTGTGTTATCTGTCCTTCCCATGTACTGTCCTCCAGCAGATAACCTGGTCATAGACCATCAGGTCTTGTGTTATCTGTCCTTCCCATGTACTGTCCTCCAGCAGATAACCTGGTCATAGACCATCAGGTCTTGTGTTATCTGTCCTTCCCATGTACTGTCCTCCAGCAGATAACCTGGTCATAGACCATCAGGTCTTGTGTTATCTGTCCTTCCCATGTACTGTCCTCCAGCAGATAACCTGGTCATAGACCATCAGGTCTTGTGTTATCTGTCCTTCCCATGTACTGTCCTCCAGCAGATAACCTGGTCATAGACCATCAGGTCTTGTGTTATCTGTCCTTCCCATGTACTGTCCTCCAGCAGATAACCTGGTCATAGACCATCAGGTCTTGTGTTATCTGTCCTTCCCATGTACTGTCCTCCAGCAGATAACCTGGTCATAGACCATCAGGTCTTGTGTTATCTGTCCTTCCCATGTACTGTCCTCCAGCAGATAACCTCGTCATAGACCATCAGGTCTTGTGTTATCTGTCCTTCCCATGTACTGTCCTCCAGCAGATAACCTGGTCATAGACCATCAGGTCTTGTGTTATCTGTCCTTCCCATGTACTGTCCTCCAGCAGATAACCTCGTCATAGACCACCAGGTCTTGTGTTATCTGTCCTTCCCATGTACTGTCCTCCAGCAGATAACCTGGTCATAGACCACCAGGTCTTGTGTTATCTGTCCTTCCCATGTACTGTCCTCCAGCAGATAACCTGGTCATAGACCATCAGGTCTTGTGTTATCTGTCCTTCCCATGTACTGTCCTCCAGCAGATAACCTGGTCATAGACCATCAGGTCTTGTGTTATCTGTCCTTCCCATGTACTGTCCTCCAGCAGATAACCTGGTCATAGACCATCAGGTCTTGTGTTATCTGTCCTTCCCATGTACTGTCCTCCAGCAGATAACCTGGTCATAGACCATCAGGTCTTGTGTTATCTGTCCTTCCCATGTACTGTCCTCCAGCAGATAACCTGGTCATAGACCATCAGGTCTTGTGTTATCTGTCCTTCCCATGTACTGTCCTCCAGCAGATAACCTGGTCATAGACCACCAGGTCTTGTGTTATCTGTCCTTCCCATGTACTGTCCTCCAGCAGATAACCTGGTCATAGACCATCAGGTCTTGTGTTATCTGTCCTTCCCATGTACTGTCCTCCAGCAGATAACCTGGTCATAGACCACCAGGTCTTGTGTTATCTGTCCTTCCCATGTACTGTCCTCCAGCAGATAACCTGGTCATAGACCATCAGGTCTTGTGTTATCTGTCCTTCCCATGTACTGTCCTCCAGCAGATAACCTGGTCATAGACCATCAGGTCTTGTGTTATCTGTCCTTCCCATGTACTGTCCTCCAGCAGATAACCTGGTCATAGACCATCAGGTCTTGTGTTATCTGTCCTTCCCATGTACTGTCCTCCAGCAGATAACCTCGTCATAGACCATCAGGTCTTGTGTTATCTGTCCTTCCCATGTACTGTCCTCCAGCAGATAACCTGGTCATAGACCATCAGGTCTTGTGTTATCTGTCCTTCCCATGTACTGTCCTCCAGCAGATAACCTCGTCATAGACCACCAGGTCTTGTGTTATCTGTCCTTCCCATGTACTGTCCTCCAGCAGATAACCTGGTCATAGACCACCAGGTCTTGTGTTATCTGTCCTTCCCATGTACTGTCCTCCAGCAGATAACCTGGTCATAGACCATCAGGTCTTGTGTTATCTGTCCTTCCCATGTACTGTCCTCCAGCAGATAACCTGGTCATAGACCATCAGGTCTTGTGTTATCTGTCCTTCCCATGTACTGTCCTCCAGCAGATAACCTGGTCATAGACCATCAGGTCTTGTGTTATCTGTCCTTCCCATGTACTGTCCTCCAGCAGATAACCTGGTCATAGACCATCAGGTCTTGTGTTATCTGTCCTTCCCATGTACTGTCCTCCAGCAGATAACCTGGTCATAGACCATCAGGTCTTGTGTTATCTGTCCTTCCCATGTACTGTCCTCCAGCAGATAACCTGGTCATAGACCACCAGGTCTTGTGTTATCTGTCCTTCCCATGTACTGTCCTCCAGCAGATAACCTGGTCATAGACCATCAGGTCTTGTGTTATCTGTCCTTCCCATGTACTGTCCTCCAGCAGATAACCTGGTCATAGACCACCAGGTCTTGTGTTATCTGTCCTTCCCATGTACTGTCCTCCAGCAGATAACCTGGTCATAGACCATCAGGTCTTGTGTTATCTGTCCTTCCCATGTACTGTCCTCCAGCAGATAACCTGGTCATAGACCATCAGGTCTTGTGTTATCTGTCCTTCCCATGTACTGTCCTCCAGCAGATAACCTGGTCATAGACCATCAGGTCTTGTGTTATCTGTCCTTCCCATGTACTGTCCTCCAGCAGATAACCTGGTCATAGACCATCAGGTCTTGTGTTATCTGTCCTTCCCATGTACTGTCCTCCAGCAGATAACCTGGTCATAGACCACCAGGTCTTGTGTTATCTGTCCTTCCCATGTACTGTCCTCCAGCAGATAACCTGGTCATAGACCATCAGGTCTTGTGTTATCTGTCCTTCCCATGTACTGTCCTCCAGCAGATAACCTGGTCATAGACCATCAGGTCTTGTGTGTTATCTGTCCTTCCCATGTACTGTCCTCCAGCAGATAACCTGGTCATAGACCACCAGGTCTTGTGTTATCTGTCCTTCCCATGTACTGTCCTCCAGCAGATAACCTGGTCATAGACCACCAGGTCTTGTGTTATCTGTCCTTCCCATGTACTGTCCTCCAGCAGATAACCTGGTCATAGACCATCAGGTCTTGTGTTATCTGTCCTTCCCATGTACTGTCCTCCAGCAGATAACCTGGTCATAGACCACCAGGTCTTGTGTTATCTGTCCTTCCCATGTACTGTCCTCCAGCAGATAACCTGGTCATAGACCATCAGGTCTTGTGTTATCTGTCCTTCCCATGTACTGTCCTCCAGCAGATAACCTGGTCATAGACCATCAGGTCTTGTGTTATCTGTCCTTCCCATGCCCTGTCCTCCAGCAGATAACCTCGTCATAGACCATCAGGTCTTGTGTTATCTGTCCTTCCCATGTACTGTCCTCCAGCAGATAACCTGGTCATAGACCACCAGGTCTTGTGTTATCTGTCCTTCCCATGTACTGTCCTCCAGCAGATAACCTGGTCATAGACCATCAGGTCTTGTGTTATCTGTCCTTCCCATGTACTGTCCTCCAGCAGATAACCTGGTCATAGACCATCAGGTCTTGTGTTATCTGTCCTTCCCAGTATGAACATACAAGACTCCAGTGGTCTCCCATTCCCAATATGAACATGTTCTATATCGGAGCTCGGTGGTGCTGGTGGTGCTGGTGTCTCGCATGTCTTTCGCTTCCTGGTTTTCTTAATGTCAGTCTGCGTTCGTGGAGGATTTAAGTTTCATAAGGTTACGTGTGATGTCTGAAACCTTGATTAATGCGTAAAAGTTTTATTGAAGATTCATTGAAGATTTCGGAAGAGGAAATGATATATGGATGAGATGACAGTGGTGGACGTCAGTGTGGATGGGAAAAGAGGTTTGTATGGAGAATTACCAGGAGAGACTGCGTGCAGAATAAATGAATATAAATAAATGAGAATAAATGAAAATGGGATGTATTTAGGGAAGCATTCCAAACGTGTGAGAGATGTGTGTGTGACATGCGGAAAGTGAGCATGTGTCAAAGTTGAGTGAGTGATGGAATGACGAAGGTGAGTTCCTTGTGGAAGAGTGAACAGAGGTGTGTGGGCGTGACTTACAATGGAAGGAATGCGAGTGATTGGGAGACGTATAAGAGAAAGCATTGGAACGATGTGCTTTGAAGAATATGTCTGTGAAAATACTTGCAGAAACGGAAGGATTTGATGTGTGGCATTGATGGATCTGGAGAAGGTATATGATAAGGGGTTGATGAAGATGCTGTGTGGAAGGTATGATAAGTATATGGTGTAGGAGGAAAGCTGTTAGAAACAGTGAGGAATTAGTGTTAGGAGAGTAAGAGGTGTGTGTGTGTGTGTGTGTGTGTGTATGTAGATGGGGAGAGTGTCAGTGGTTTCAAGTGGAAGGTGGTTTTGCGGCAGGGGTGTGTTACGACACCATGGCTGTTCAATTCCTTTATGAATGGTGTGGTGAGGGAAGGGAATGGAATGTGGGAGGGTACGGGGGAGATAAGGGTAGGTCTGGCGTCTGGTAGAGATAAGGCTGTTGGAGAGGTGAGTTAATTATGTTTGCTGATGACACGGCGCTGGTGGCAAACTCGAGTGAGAAACGGTACGAATTGGTCTCCGAGTTCGGGGAGATTGTGTGAGAAAAGGAGGGAAAGTTGAGAATGAACACGAATAAAAGCGAGGATATGTAGCTTCTGTCCTGGGGGAGAGAAAAAATAGGTTTCTCTGGGGTGTGAGTTTGAATGGTGGAATGTTTTGAGACATGGCAGATGGATCCGGAGGAGATGTAGTGAGTCATAGGGTTGGTGAGGGGGTGGAGGAGATCCGAGGAGCACTGAGGAATGTGTGGAAGGAGAAGTTATTATCTAGGAGAGAGCAAGATGGGCCATGTTTGAAGGTATTGTAGTCCCCACGGTGTTGTGTGGATGCGAGGCGTGGCCTGCAGTTAGTAATGTACGATAAAGGACGAATGGGTTGGAAATGCGTGAGGACAATGTGTGGTGTGACAAGGGTTGATCGAGTAAGAAATGATAGGTTAAAAGAAGAATGTTGTAGTCATAAGAAGAGGATGCTTCAGTGCGTCGAAAAAAGATGGGCTGAGATGGTTTGGAAATATGGAGATGATGAGTGAGGAAAGGTTGACAGAAGTGGAGGGGGGAACATGGAGAAGGAAGAGACGAAATATGAGATGGAAAGATGGGATGACATGGGTTTTGAGTCCTCGGGGCCTGAACATGCAGGAGAGTGAAAGGCATGCGTGGAACAGAGTAAAATAGAGCGATGTGGTATACAGGGGGCGACGAGCTGTTAAAAAAGAAGTGAACAGGAGCAAATGAAGCGGTCGACAGGGCTCGGTTATGAATAGTGAACTGTGGTTTCGGTGCATTGCACATGATAATGTGTATGAGGTCATTTCATCATCTATTCTTGGCGATACCTCATACACACCTTCATACACACCTCATTCATGACTCACATCTGCCACACACTTCCTCTGCACGATTCCCTTCACTTCTGTCTATGTTTTCCCTTTCATTCATCATTATAACTGTTTCCCTGTTTCCTTTCTTTCAGTCTTCGATATATTGATTTAAGTTTCACCTCATCCATATTCTGCTTAAGTCACCCCTCCCCGTTTTCTGTTATGAGTTCTTACCTTCCCACTCTCTGTTTTAAACTCGCTCCCTCCCTGTACCCCCATTTTCTTATTTCAATGTTCACTCTCTCCTGTGTTTTTGCTGTAAGTTCCTCCCTCTCCCCCCCCCCCCATTCAATTCTATTCTAAATTACTTCTCCTCCCCATTTACTGCTTTTAGTCCCATTCTCTCTCTCTCTCTCTCTCTCTCTCTCTCTCTCTCTCTCTCTCTCTCTCTCTCTCTCTCTCTCTCTCTCTCTCTCTCTCTCTCTCTCAAGCCTCTGGAGAGAGAGGAGGGAAGGAGTGAGGGAGGGAAGGAGGGGTGTGTGTGTGGGAGCCCCGACGCCCCTCACCCACCAAAGAGTTAATGCCCAGAAAAATAGATTTGCATATCCACCAAAGTTTTCCCCCGGAGCAGAATAGTCCAGTGGAGCGCACTTTGCTGCGGGGCGGGGCGGGGCGAGGGTGGGGCGGGGTGGGGCGGGGTGGGGCGGGGCGGGGCGGGGCGAGGGTGGGGCGGGGCGGGGCGGGGCGGGGCGGGGCGGGGCGGGGCGAGGGCGGGGCGGGGCGGGGCGGGGCGGGGCGGGGCGAGGGCGGGGCGGGGCGGGGCGAGGGGCCTGGTAGATGGGGTCAATTTCATGGCTTTTATGTGCTCTTCACCAGCAGTAAGCCATCATGCACCTTGGAGTATCAGGTTATTATCATCATTAGTTATGTTTATTGTTATTATTATCATGATTATTGTTGTCATTATTGTTATTATTATCATTATTATTATTATTGTTATTATTATTATTATTATTATTGTTATTATTATTATTGTAATTATTATTATTATTATTATTATTATTATTATTATTATTATTATTATTATATATGTGTCGGAGGTGGAGGGAACGAGGAGAAGAGGGAGACCAAATTGGAGGTGGAAAGATGGAGTGAAAAAGATTTTGTGTGATCGGGGCCTGAACATGCAGGAGGGTGAAAGGAGGGCAAGGAATAGAGTGAATTGGAGCGATGTGGTATACCGGGGTTGACGTGCTGTCAGTGGATTGAATCAAGGCATGTGAAGCGTCTGGGGTAAACCATGGAAAGCTGTGTAGGTATGTATATTTGCGTGTGTGGACGTATGTATATACATGTGTATGGGGGTGGGTTGGGCCATTTCTTTCGTCTGTTTCCTTGCGCTACCTCGCAAACGCGGGAGACAGCGACAAAGTATAATAAAAAAAAAAAATATTATTATTATTATTATTATTATTATTATTATTATTATTATTATTATTATCATTATTATTATGATTATTATGATTATTATTATTATCATTATTATTATTTGTTATTCTATTTGATCTTTTTTTCCCGCGTCAGCTAGCTAGCGCCTGGAAACAGACGAAGAATTGCCCATCCACTCATATACACATACATATACATAAACACCCACATACTCCCATGTACACACTTATACATATCCACATATACATAAGAACATATACACATATACATACATATACATACACGTACACAGACATGCACATATATACACATGTACACATTCACACTTGCTTGCCTTCATCCATTTCAGGCGCTACCACGCCCCACAGTAGACAGCATCGCTGTTTTGTTGTTGTTCTTGTTGTTGTTGGTCTAATTCTTACAATGTATTGTGGTCGGAAGGTTCATATTGACCCACCTTGGTGCGACGGGAAGCGAGCCCTGGTCCCTCCACCATGAGGACCTGGGTTCGTTCCCCAGTGTCGACTTCAGGCCTGAAGTTCTGCGCGTTGTGTGTAAGGGGATGTGAACGTGGGTCTCGTGTCTCCATTTGTCCAAACAGATGGCTGAGTTCATCCCCCACTAGACGTATCCCAGCCCCTCTGTCTCGACAGATGGACAGACAGAGGGGCTGGGACACGTATCCCAGCCCTCTGTCTCTCCATCTGTCGAGACAGAGGGGCTAGGTACATCCCCCACCAGACGTGTACCAGTCCCTCTGTCTCGACAGATGGACAGACAGAGGGCTGGGACACGTATCCCAGCCCTCTGTCTCTCTGTCTGTCGAGACAGAGGGCTGGGTACATGCCCCACCAGACGTGTCCCAGCCCCTCTGTCTCTCCATCTGTCGAGACAGAGGGGCTGGGTACATGCCCCACCAGACGTGTACCAGTCCCTCTGTCTCGACAGATGGACAGACAGAGGGCTGGGACACGTATCCCAGCCCTCTGTCTCTCTGTCTGTCGAGACAGAGGGCTGGGGTACATGCCCCACCAGACCTGTGCCAGATGGTTTCTTGCCTGTTCACAACAGCTGAACCATCTGTTTGGCCCATCTGAATATGGCATCTGTAGGCTGAAGTTATGAATGGTTCCCTCAGTATGGAGGGGACTTCAGTAATAGGATCAGGTCAGAGGTCAAGGGTCATCATACCCCAAGGGTCGTACCGTCGTTGTCAAGGGTCGTACCCTCGTTGTCAAGGGTCGTATTCTCGTTGTCTTCTTCTTCCCCCCTCATCATCTTCCTTCCTCTTCCTCATCCTCTTCATCTATTTTCTTCTTCCTCCTCCTCCTCATCTTCTATTTTCTGTTTCTTTCCCCCTCATCTTCTTCTTCTTCCTCCTCATCTTCATCTATTTTCTTCTTCTTCTTCTTTCCCTCCTCATCTTCTTCCTCCTCCTCCTCCTCATCTTCATCTATTTTCTTCTTCCTCCTCCTCCTCATCTTCTATTTTCTGTTTCTTTCCCCCTCATCTTCTTCTTCCTCCTCCTCCTCATCTTCATCTATTTTCTTCTTCTTCCTCTTTCCCTCCTCATCTTCTTCCTCCTCTTCCTCCTCATCTTCATCTATTTTCTTCTTCTCCAACCTCATACAATTGATTGTAACCCCTGGATTCATTTCAAACCATGGAGCCATTTATCAGCAAGGCCAATCATGGCCCTGGTTAAAGTCCACTCTTTATCTGTCCCGGCAACTTCTTTTCATCCCAGATCCCGTGTGTGGCCTAAGCTTGCCCTCCTTCTACAAGACTTGGCTCCTCAAGTCTTGATTGAAGTGAAGCAGCGAGGGACTCGAACTCTTTTAGCTCATCAATGATCGTGTCAGACTTTGGCAATTCTTGCTCTCGTGTCCCTCTTTTTCCCTTTTCATAATTCTGATATTCTCCTTCCTCTCTCTCTCTCTCTCTCTCTCTCTCTCTCTCTCTCTCTCTCTCTCTCTCTCTCTCTCTCTCTCTCTCTCCTAAGCCAGTCTCTTATTCCATCGACCAACCCCTATGGGTGGATGAACAGCTGGGTTGACTGTGGATCGACTGCCGCAACCAGGATTCGAACCCATACCCTTGACCCTGGACGGCCCGTGAATGCGCTGACCGTTATACATCACGAAATAGTTTCTATATGAAACGTAAAGTTCGTTGCATGTCATAACTTTCAAAACTAACGTATGAAATGAGAAGGCGTGAGTAGTGCCTCTCTGTTGTATTTAACATTCATCGCATGGGTTATTCATCTGTTTGCTCAATTAAAATCAAAGTGTATCAAACAGGTTTATCAAAACATCGGTCTTCACAGCTAAACACGAGAAATGACAACAGTGAAATGTACATATACACTCACACTCTTCATCTTTCCCGATTCTCTGTGTGCCTTTCTCTTTTCTCTTATACATCTCCTAGTCACACGCACTACTTCCCTTCAGATACCGTCCATACCCCTTCTCTCCCTTCTCTTTCACACTGAAGGGAATCAAAATTCAGTATCGAAACATCATTAAGAGCCACCCAAAAAAAATTCTTGGATTGAAAATACGGTTTAAGGAAATACGCATTTATAAGGAAGGGACGACCGGTGTGTTGGGTGTATAACGAAATACCCTCCGGTTAAAACACACTGGGAACGGACGAACGGATACGGCTATTATGAAAATGCGTTCCGACGACAGAATACGATAAACTACCGAATGGAAAGGACGGGCAGACCATCCCACAGAGACGTTCCAACTCGATCCACACAAAGACTTGAATCGCCAGTCCATGGATCGAAAAACTAAGATGGGGTTCTTCCAGTGAGGCGTCAATAGCTTGAAAACTGGATTGAATTCATGGATCATACTCGAGCTGTATCCTCAGTTGCTTTTCAAGGTAATCTTGAGGGAAGAAGGGGGTCAAGCATTACGAGAGAGAGAGAGAGAGAGAGAGAGAGAGAGAGAGAGAGAGAGAGAGAGAGAGAGAGAGAGACTTGTTGTGGAAAGAGTGGAAGGGGGAAGTGGTGGTGCAGGGTGGGAAGGGGTGAAGGGAGGGAGGCGTGTGAAGGGATAAAGTTGGGAGATAGAGATGGAGAAGAGAGAGAGAGAGAGAGAGAGAGAAGGGGTTGAGGGGGGGGAGCGCGCGCGCGCGCCGCCCCTTTAACCTCTAGTATTTACTCTCCCCAGCAGCTCTGGGGTCCACAGAGGATCTCTTCAGGTTAATTAGATTATACCTTAACTAGCCAACACCTCCACCACACCACCTCCACCACCTCACCTCCACCACCACACCTCCACCTCACCTCCACCTCCACCTGGTACCAAACCATCTTATTCACATTCTTTCAACATCATCGTCGGGTTCTTTCTCCGTTCGTATAGTCTCCTTCACCCACCTGTTCCTCTTCTTATCGCTCGCCCCGTCGCCACTCACCCAGCCAGCCAGTGTATTGGCCAAGCTTGAATTTGATCGAATTGTATAGAATTATTCATAAGAATTTCGTCGTCTTGTCTCACCGTCTTTGGCCATGTGATGTCGTCTTGTCTCACCGTCTTCTGCCATTCCTTCCCTCCACCACCCACGTCTTCTGTGCCATTCCTACCCTCCACCACCCACGTCTCCTGTGCCATTCCTACCCTCCACCACCCACGTCTCCTGTGCCATTCCTACCCTCCACCACCCACGTCTCCTGTACCATTCCTACCCTCCACCACCCACGTCTCCTGTACCATTCCTAACCTCTACCACCCACGTCTCCTGTGCCATTCCTACCCTCCACCACCCACGTCTCCTGTGCCATTCCTACCCTCCACCACCCACGTCTCCTGTACCATTCCTACCCTCCACCACCCACGTCTCCTGTGCCATTCCTACCCTCCACCACCCACGTCTCCTGTACCATTCCTAACCTCTACCACCCACGTCTCCTGTGCCATTCCTACCCTCCACCACCCACGTCTCCTGTGCCATTCCTACCCTCCACCACCCACGTCTCCTGTGCCATTCCTACCCTCCACCACCCACGTCTCCAGTGCCATTCCTACCCTCCACCACCCACGTCTCCTGTACCATTCCTACCCTCCACCACCCACGTCTCCTGTGCCATTCCTACCCTCCACCACCCACGTCTCCAGTGCCATTCCTACCCTCCACCACCCACGTCTCCTGTGCCATTCCTACCCTCCACCACCCACGTCTCCTGTGTCATTCCTACCCTCCACCACCCACGTCTCCTGTGCCATTCCTACCCTCCACCACCCACGTCTCCTGTACCATTCCTAACCTCTACCACCCACGTCTCCTGTGCCATTCCTACCCTCCACCACCCACGTCTCCTGTGCCATTCCTACCCTCCACCACCCACGTCTCCTGTACCATTCCTACCCTCCACCACCCACGTCTCCTGTACCATTCCTACCCTCCACCACCCACGTCTCCTGTGCCATTCCTACCCTCCACCACCCACGTCTCCTGTGCCATTCCTACCCTCCACCACCCACGTCTCCTGTGCCATTCCTACCCTCCACCACCCACGTCTCCTGTGCCATTCCTACCCTCCACCACCCACGTCTCCTGTGCCATTCCTACCCTCCACCACCCACGTCTCCTGTGCCATTCCTACCCTCCACCACCCACGTCTCCTGTACCATTCCTAACCTCTACCACCCACGTCTCCTGTGCCATTCCTACCCTCCACCACCCACGTCTCCTGTGCCATTCCTACCCTCCACCACCCACGTCTCCTGTACCATTCCTACCCTCCACCACCCACGTCTCCTGTACCATTCCTACCCTCCACCACCCACGTCTCCTGTGCCATTCCTACCCTCCACCACCCACGTCTCCTGTGCCATTCCTACCCTCCACCACCCACGTCTCCTGTACCATTCCTACCCTCCACCACCCACGTCTCCTGTGCCATTCCTACCCTCCACCACCCACGTCTCCTGTGCCATTCCTACCCTCCACCACCCACGTCTCCTGTACCATTCCTACCCTCCACCACCCACGTCTCCTGTGCCATTCCTACCCTCCACCACCTCCCACGTGTTTAGCACTGGCAATATATTACATCATCTTTTACTTTATGTAAATATATATATATATATATATATATATATATATATATATATATATATATATATATATATATATATATATATATATATATATATATATATACACGAGAAGAATAGGCGGGTATTTAAAAAAAAACCCACACCTCTTTAAGGGAAGCGATAACCGGTAAATAAAACTTGGCGAAGTCATTAATTAAAGAGATGTTTTAACACACCAGCTCCGGGGAGCGAGGGCTGAAAACCCCCCTTTTTTTATTATTATTATTGCCCGTCTAATAAAGGGCTCGGGTCCTATTTATCTTATTATTACCCGTCTAATAAAGGGCTCGGGTCCTATTTTTTTTTATTATTACCCGTCTAATAAAGGCTCGGGTCCTATTTTTTTTTTATTATTACCCGTCTAATAAAGAGCTCGGGTCCTATTTTTTTCATTATTACCCGTCTAATAAAGGCTCGGGTCCTATTTTTTTTATTATTACCCGTCTAATAAAGAGCTCGGGTCCTATTTTTTTTTATTATTACCCGTCTAATAAAGAGCTCGGGTCCTATTTTTTTTATTATTACCCGTCTAATAAAGGCTCGGGTCCTATTTTTTTTTATTATTACCCGTCTAATAAAGGCTCGGGTCCTATTTTTTTTTATTATTACCCGTCTAATAAAGGGCTCGGGTCCTATTTTTTTTTATTATTACCCGTCTAATAAAGGCTCGGGTCCTATTTTTTTTATTATTACCCGTCTAATAAAGGGCTCGGGTCCTATTTTTTTTATTATTACCCGTCTAATAAAGGCTCGGGTCCTATTTTTTTTATTATTACCCGTCTAATAAAGGCTCGGGTCCTATTTTTTTTATTATTACCCGTCTAATAAAGGGCTCGGGTCCTATTTTTTTTATTATTACCCGTCTAATAAAGGCTCGGGTCCTATTTATTTTATTATTACCCGTCTAATAAAGGCTCGGGTCCTATTATTTTTATTATTACCCGTCTAATAAAGGCTCGGGTCCTATTTTTTTTTATTATTACCCGTCTAATAAAGAGGTCGGGTCCTATTTTTTTTATTATTACCCGTCTAATAAAGGCTCGGGTCCTATTTTTTTTATTATTACCCGTCTAATAAAGGCTCGGGTCCTATTTTTTTTATTATTACCCGTCTAATAAAGGCTCGGGTCCTATTTTTTTTATTATTACCCGTCTAATAAAGGGCTCGGGTCCTATTTTTTTTATTATTACCCGTCTAATAAAAGGCTCGGGTCCTATTTTTTTTATTATTACCCGTCTAATAAAGGCTCGGGTCCTATTTTTTTTATTATTACCCGTCTAATAAAGGGCTCGGGTCCTATTTTTTTTTATTATTACCCGTCTAATAAAGGGGTCGGGTCCTATTTATTTTATTATTGCCCGTCTAATAAATGCTCGGGTCCTATTATTTTTATTATTACCCGTCTAATAAAGGAGTCGGGTCCTATTTTTTTTATTATTACCCGTCTAATAAAGGGGTCGGGTCCTATTTTCATGGTCTTTCATTTTGGCTAATTGGCTTATATCCTACCCCCCCCCCCCCGGCTCCCCCACTATATGGCTAACTAAGACTCACTTTGTTTACTGTCAACCTGTTTACGTGGGTGGGTGGGTGTGGGGGTGTGTGGGTGGGTGTGGGTAGGTGGGTGGGTGGGTGTGGGTAGGTGGGTGGGTGTGGGTAGGTGGATGGGTGTGGGTGGGTGTGGGTGGTTGGGTGGGTGTGGGTGGGTGGTTGTGGGTAGGTGGGTGGGTGTGGGTAGGTGTGGGTGGGTGGGTGTAGGTGGGTGGGTGTGGATGGGTGTGGGTGGGTGGGTGTGGGTAGGTGGGTGTGGGTAGGTGGGTGGGTGTGGGTAGGTGGGTGGGTGTGGGTGGGTGTGGGTGGGTGTAGGTGTGGGTGTGGGGGGGTCTGTTTCCCTCCCCCCCATGCGGTCCCTTTGGCTAATGTAAACACGGGAGGGGAAATAAAATGCTGAAATGATCGGTTCAGTTAAGGATTTTGTCCAGGTACAACACAAGTGTGTTGCTGCCTCTCTGTGTTGCTGCCTCTCTGTGTTGCTGCCTCTCTGTGTTCCTGCCTCTCTGTGTTGCTGCCTCTGTGAGCAACACACTTGTGTTGGCGACGACCCCCCCGCTGGCGCCACAGTAACCCAGCAACACCTCTCCTGTGTTCCAACACATCGTGCACAACACATCGTGCACAACACATCGTGCACAACACATCGTGCACAACACATCGTGCACAACACATCGTGCACAACACATCGTGCACAACACATCATGCACAACACATCATGCACAACACATCGTGCACAACACATCGTGCACAACACATCGTGCACAACACATCATGCACAACACATCGTGCACAACACATCATGCACAACACATCGTGCACAACACATCGTGCACAACACATCGTGCACAACACATCGTGCACAACACATCATGCACAACACATCGTGCACAACACATCGTGCACAACACATCGTGCACAACACATCATGCACAACACATCGTGCACAACACATCATGCACAACACATCGTGCACAACACATCGTGCACAACACATCATGCACAACACATCGTGCACAACACATCATGCACAACACATCATGCACAACACATAGTGCACAACACATCGTGCACAACACATAGTGCACAACACATAGTGCACAACACATCGTGCACAACACATCGTGCACAACACATCGTGCACAACACATAGTGCACAACACATAGTGCACAACACATCGTGCACAACACATAGTGCACAACACATCGTGCACAACACATAGTGCACAACACATCGTGCACAACACATCGTGCACAACACATCGTGCACAACACATCGTGCACAACACATAGTGCACAACACATCGTGCACAACACATAGTGCACAACACATAGTGCACAACACATCATGCACAACACATCGTGCACAACACATCGTGCACAACACATCGTGCACAACACATCGTGCACAACACATCATGCACAACACATCGTGCACAACACATCGTGCACAACACATCATGCACAACACATCATGCACAACACATCGTGCACAACACATCGTGCACAACACATCGTGCACAACACATAGTGCACAACACATCATGCACAACACATCGTGCACAACACATCGTGCACAACACATCGTGCACAACACATCGTGCACAACACATCGTGCACAACACATCATGCACAACACATCATGCACAACACATCATGCACAACACATCGTGCACAACACATCATGCACAACACATCGTGCACAACACATAGTGCACAACACATAGTGCACAACACATCATGCACAACACATCGTGCACAACACATCGTGCACAACACATCGTGC
Source organism: Panulirus ornatus (assembly GCF_036320965.1). Lineage (NCBI taxonomy): Eukaryota > Metazoa > Arthropoda > Malacostraca > Decapoda > Palinuridae > Panulirus > Panulirus ornatus. Next base: position 33,248 of record NC_092264.1, read on the forward strand.
ACAACACATCGTGCACAACACATCGTGCACAACACATCATGCACAACACATCGTGCACAACACATAGTGCACAACACATAGTGCACAACACATCATGCACAACACATCGTGCACAACACATCGTGCACAACACATCGTGCACAACACATCGTGCACAACACATAGTGCACAACACATAGTGCACAACACATCGTGCACAACACATCGTGCACAACACATCATGCACAACACATCGTGCACAACACATCGTGCACAACACATCGTGCACAACACATCGTGCACAACACATCGTGCACAACACAATCGGTGGAACTTTAACATGAAATTTCTTCTTCACTTGATGGTGGGTTCACTACTTAATGGCTTTTAATTGCCTTGTTTTCGCCAAGGGTTGATCATCTAACTACCCCCCTCCCCCCCCCCATACCTAATATATATATATATATCTTTCATTCAAGATACATTTTTTTTTCTATTATTAACGAGGGTTTAACAAGCGTTAGTGTAAGGCAATTACCGCCTCTCTTGGTTGGCTATGTTAAAACACTTATCCAGTTACTGCTGTGTTGAACATTCATTTGTCTGTGATGTATATATATATATATATATATATATATATATATATATATATATATATATATATATATATATATATATATATTTATTTATTTAATAAGTAAGGCCAGTTTGATAAGTCAGGGCCATTCTATGTCATATCTTTCCCCTCTACGTCATATCTGCACGCTACGTTACATCTACGTCATATCTTTCCCTCTACGTCATATCTCCACTCTACGTCATATCTCCACGCTACGTTACATCTACGTCATATCTTTCCCTCTACGTCATGTCTCCACGCTACGTCATATCTCCACGCTACGTTACATCTACGTCATATCTTTCCCTCTACGTCATGTCTCCACTCTACGTCATATCTCCACGCTACGTTACATCTACGTCATATCTTTCCCTCTACGTCATATCTCCACGCTACGTCATATCTCCACTCTACGTCACATCTCCACGCTACGTCATATCTCCACTCTACGTTACATCTCCACGCTACGTCATATCTCCACTCTACGTCACATCTCCACGCTACGTCACATCTCCACGCTACGTCACATCTCCACTCTACGTCACATCTCCACGCTACGTCACATCTCCACGCTACGACATATTTCCACTCTACGTCACATCTCCACTCTACGTCATATCTCCACTCTACGTCACATCTCCACTCTACGTCATATCTCCACTCTACGTCACATCTCCACTCTACGTCACATCTCCACGCTACGTCACATCTCCACGCTACGTCATATCTCCACTCTACGTCACATCTCCACTCTACGTCATATCTCCACTCTACGTCACATCTCCACTCTACGTCACATCTCCACGCCACGTCACATCTGCACTCTACGTCATATCTCCACGCTACGTCACATCTCCACGCTACGTCATATCTCCACTCTACGTCATATCTCCACTCTACGTCACATCTCCACTCTACGTCATATCTCCACTCTACGTCACATCTCCACTCTACGTCACATCTCCACGCTACGTCACATCTCCACTCTACCTCACATCTCCACTCTACGTCACATCTCCACTCTACGTCATATCTCCACTCTACGTCACATCTCCACTCTACGTCATATCTCCACTCTACGTCACATCTCCAGGGCCTCCTCGTCTGGACACGTAGTCCACTGGCCTCCTCGTCAGTGGCTTTGAATTAAACTTTGAATTGAATTCTGCTTCTAGATGCCGGAGCGGTATTCTAATGGCCTATAGTGCCGCCAAAGGGTGTTTCAACCCAGCCACCAATTTGGCACATACACTCTATAGATGCCACCAAGCCACTCTAATGGCCTTTGGTGCCGCCAAAGGGGGGTTTACATTAAACCTTCAATTTACATTAAACCTTCAATTCAAACCTCTTTGTTTCTGGATGACGCAAAGCCATCTAGTGGCCTTTAACGCCACCAAAGGGGCTTTGAATTAAACCTTCAATTTTCCTCTTTGGTTCTGGATGCCGCCAAGCCACTCTAATGGCCTTTGATGCCGCCAAAGGGGGTTTAAATTAAACCTTCAACATTGTTGAAGGAAATGATGCCACTTGAAATACCTCACTTGGCTACAAGGTTGCAACAGGCATATCCAGGGCTGCTTCCCTGATGAATTCCTTCATTTTGTTCTGTGCACAAAGGGCAAGTCACATTGCACTTCGTGAACTAGACACTTCACAACTGGATGTGCTTTTGCCCCCCATATGAGTTGCTTTGAATATTTGTGACTATTATGGCGTCAAATGCCGGAGGGGATCGAGTTATTAAGATATTTAGAAACATACATTCCACATGAGCGTTACTGTATGTTAACCCAGCGTGCTATCGACTCCGTGACCAGCTTATATAAGATTTGTGTACAGTGTTATAATTTCATGCTTTAAGTGTGAGGAATTAATGGTTTTAATATAGTGCCTGGCGCCCCAAGGTAGCTTAACTCTCACAGGGGCTCCACTGGTGAAGACAGGTGTGAGGTATCATGTGTTAAGTTGAATTCTGATAGTATTTTGTATCAATGGCTTTCATACGTGTTATCTGCCTCTCTAGAGGATGGCACCTTGATCATACGGCTGGCATATGTCCAATCGAGCAAGATCAGCTTGGGAAGTATTACTCTCCCAGACTAGTGTGGTGCCAGTCTATCACGAAAATGATATATATAGAACTGTACCTCAGCGATCAGATAGCGTCACAATAATCACCTGCTCTGCGTCTGACATCTCCTCTGATGACATTTTGTTTTGATAGTTTCGGTAAAGAAGAGATGATAAGTTTCACTGAAATTTGAAAGATTCCAAAATGATCAAAATCAAAGCACTTGATTATCAGTGTAAGATCGCTTTACTATTAATTATTGCACATTTTACTTTAATGTGTCACCTACGAGAAAGTTTAATTTACCCTAACCGTTCTCTACACGTTCTCCTTTACAAGTTACGAGCTTCTCCATAAGATAGCGTTAGTGGGGGCAATATTTGACGTCTTCATAAAACCTTTAGTAATCTAGGGTAGTTACCCTTCTCGAATACATTCTCCGTCGTTCAAATGTGTGACGTCAGATGTTTATGTCAGTTAACCCGGAGTACTGGTGGCTTATGGATGTATCCAGTGTGTCTCTGTGTTTGTACAATGGTTTTAAACTCGTTTTTTGGACAGTGTTACGGTGTGAGAAGTGTTGGACATACCAGTGGATATATGAACAATGACTAATGATCCTAAAGCGTCTTCATCTGATGTACAGACATTCAGAGAGTAAACATTCAGTTGTCGATGCCATGAAGATCACACACACACACACAAGCGTTGGTCACAAGAGGCAGCCAAATGGAGTCCAAAGTATCATACTGCTTTACATTTGGATTAGACAAGTCATACTGAGGACGCTGCATGACCTGGACGAGGTAAGCAAGTTTTCGTTGAAATCATAAGACATGTTTGACGCCAGCGGTATCCCAGGACGCCAGTGGGTGGTGGAGCTGTTGCCTGTACGATTCATCGTCAAATCCTTATTATGTTTTACTTCTCGTGGAATTTATAGACGATATGAGTGAATAGTTATGTTATCTATACATTACATAGAAGCTGTCCATTTTGACATATGAACATTAAGAATATACTTTGATTACGTGATTTCGTGTCGAGATATTTAATTTTTCATAGACGTCTATTTAAAAGAAATTCTCAATGAGCTTTGTATGATCATTTTGATGAAGAAATAGATGATTTTATCTGATGTAGAGCGTAATATTATCAGAAAAGACGTCAACATGTTTGGTTGGTAGGATGAAGTACATGGAGACTCTGTGAGCGGGTGGGAGGGTGGCCTCAGACCTGTGTGTTAACACGCCTCTGGATTCCAGCCCAAGTTTTCATCTCAACTTTTTTTTACACGTTGTATTTATATATATATATATATATATATATATATATATATATATATATATATATATATATATATATTTGACACTCTCGTGTCAGACAGTGGTGCACTCTAGTGTGTCAGCAGACAGTGGTGCACTCTAGTGTGTCAGACAGTGGTCCACTCTCGTTGTCAGACCGTGGTCCACTCTCGTGTCAGACAGTGGTGCACTCTAGTGTGTCAGCAGACAGTGGTGCACTCCAGTGTGTCAGCAGACAGTGGTGCACTCCAGTGTGTCAGACAGTGGTCCACTCTAGTGTGTCAGACAGTGGTCCACTCTAGTGTGTCAGCAGACAGTGGTCCACTCTAGTTTGCCAGACAGTGGTCCACTCTCGTTGTCAGACCGTGGTCCACTCTCGTGTCAGACACTGGTGCACTCTAGTGTGTCAGCAGACAGTGGTGCACTCCAGTGTGTCAGAAGTGGTCCACTCTAGTGTGTCAGCAGACAGTGGTGCACTCTAGTGTGTCAGACAGTGGTCCACTCTAGTGTGTCAGACAGTGGTCCACTCTCGTTTGTCAGACAGTAGTCCACTCTAGTGTGTCAGACAGTGGTCCACTTTAGTGTGTCAGCAGACCGTGGTCCACTCTAGTGTGTCAGCAGACAGTGGTGCACTCTAGTGTGTCAGACAGTGGTCCACTCTCGTGTGTCAGACAGTGGGCCACTCTAGTGTGTCTGTCAGACAGTGGTCCACTCTACTGTGTCAGCAGACAGTGGTCCACTGCAGTGTGTCAGCAGACAGTGGTCCACTCTCGTGTGTCAGCAGACAGTGGTCCACTCTCGTGTGTCAGACAGTGGCCCACTCTACTGTGTCGTCAGACAGTGGTCCACTCAAGCGTGTCAGACAGTGGTCCACTGCAGTGTGTCAGACAGTGGTCCACCCTAGTGTGTCAGCAGGTAGTGGTCCACTCTAGTGTGTCAGCAGACATCCACTCTCGTGTGTCAGACAGTGGTCCACTCTAGTGTGTCAGACAGTGGTCCACTCTCGTGTGTCAGACAGTGGTCCACCCTAGTGTGTCAGCAGGTAGTGGTCCACTCTAGTGTGTCAGCAGACATCCACTCTCGTGTGTCAGACAGTGGTCCACTCTAGTGTGTCAGACAGTGGTCCACTCTCGTGTGTCAGACAGTGGTCCACTCTAGTGTGTCAGACAATGGTCCACTCTCGTGTGTCAGACAGTGGTCTACTCTAGCGTGTCAGCAGACAGTGGTCCACTCTCGTGTGTCAGGGAGTGGACCAGAGCCGTGTGTGTGTGTGTGTGTGTGTGTGTGTCCGGGCGCTTCAGTGAGCGAGCAGCTGTCTGTCACATGCAGTAAGCCACTGAGGTGTGCCAGAGAAAGCCACAGTATTCTGTCGTGGAATGAGATGATGACATGGGGTGTCGCTGTGGGCCGCTGTCCAGTGTTTGGGATCGACTCTTCGTCCTACGATTGTGAGTGGATCCCGCGTGCCTGGATATGTGACCCTGATGTGTATGTGTTCGAGACTTGAGTGTCCATTTGTGAGACAGTGAACTGCCCCAGAGCTGTTAGGGAGTTTAGGGTCTACGAATGGTTCGTTGTGTGTGTGTGTGTGTGTGTGTGTGTGTGTGTGTGTGTGTGTGTGTGTGTGTGTGTGTCGTGGAGCGAGCGAGCGAGCCTCGGTGGCTATCATGTGCCAAAAACTTGAAATAATGACGAGAGTTTTGGGAGTGAACGAGCCTTAAAGCTCCATCTCTCTCTCTCTCTCTCTCTCTCTCTCTCTCTCTCTCTCTCTCTCTCTCTCTCTCTCTCTCTCTCTCTCTCTCTCTCTCTCTCTCTCTCTCTCTCTCTCTCTCTCTGGGGGGTGGAGTTCAACTTGGCTCTTACTTTCATATGATCCAGCGCGGGTGGGGGGGGGGGGGTGTTCATTGACTGGAAGTGGGGTGCGGGTGGACTGTGGGGTTTGGCAAAGTGGAAGTGGGGTGTGTGGGGCTGTGGGGTTTGGCAGAGTGGAAGTGGAGTGTGAGTGTGGGGCTGTCGGGTTGGCAGAGTGAAGTGGGGGGTGTGTGTGGCTGTCGGGTTGGCAGAGTGAAGTGGGGTGTGTGTGGGGGCTGTCGGGTTTGGCAGAGTGAAGTGGGGGGTGTGTGTGGCTGTCGGGTTGGCAAAGTGGAAGTGGGGTGTGTGTGGGGGCTGTCGGGTTTGGCAGAGTGAAGTGGGGTGTGTGTGGGGGCTGTCGGGTTTGGGAGAGTGGAAGTAGGGTGTGTGTGTGGGCTGTCGGGTTGTTGACTGAAGTGGGAGCTGTGGCCACTTGTCCATGTACGCTCCCTATCAGGGCATGGAGGTGTGTGTGTGTGGCTTGGGATCTTGTGGCTGAACAGTGAGTGAAGACCATACGTAGGTCCGCCATGTCCATTACACAACTCGGGATCAGCTACTCGTTCTTGGGCCATGTCTTGTGGTGAAGGAAGAAGGAAGAAGGTTTCCTTTGTGTGGCAATGGAGGGAATAAGGAGACGAAGGGAAGTGGGGCCGAGGGCCTTCTGCTCTTGCTGGGCCTCAAACGAAGGTGGTTGAGTGAGGCGCGCAGGCTTGCTGGCGTGTACACCCACGTCCTCCTCCTCCCCAGCCTCGGGGGTCCACGCCTGGTGCTTTCCCTTCGCAGTTAGCACATTTGGACGTTACTTTCTCGTCCTTCTTCAGTTTGGCGAGGCACAGACACTTCTGTGTTGTGGCACATTGTGGCACATTATGTATTGAGTTTTATGTTGGATAAACAAATGAATGAAGTGGAGGAGAGAGTTTTATGTTGGATGAACAAATGAATGAAGTGGAGGAGAGAGTTTTATGTTGGATAAACAAATGAATGAAGTGGAGGAGAGAGTTTTATGTTGGATGAACAAATGAATGAAGTGGAGGAGAGAGTTTTATGTTGGATAAACAAATGAATGAAGTGGAGGAGAGAGTTTTATGTTGGATGAACAAATGAATGAAGTGGAATAGAGAGTTTTATGTTGGATAAACAAATGAATGAAGTGGAGGAGAGAGTTTTATGTTGGATAAACAAATGAATGAAGTCGAGGAGAGAGTTTTATGTTGGATAAACAAATGAATGAAGTGGAGGAGAGAGTTTAATGTTGGATAAACAAATAAATGAAGTCGAGGAGAGAGTTTTATGTTGGATAAACAAATAAATGAAGTCGAGGAGAGAGTGTGCCTCGTAGTTGGCCTCAGATCTTGAAGTCTATGTGGCTGGGTGTGGGCCCATCATGGGTGAGGAGAACTGGCAAGTCTGTGTGTAGGTTTATGTGTCAGCGGGAGTGAAGCGCTGACACACCTTGGGGTGGGTTTACTAGATGGGGGGATCCAAGTGAAGTTCCTTCTAGTACTTCAGTAACATGGATGTCGTCTCTTCCACTCTCGGGTCTAAATTTGGTGGTCGTGGTTGAGGCCTTTAGAAGGAAGCCATCCAGGGTGTTGGCTGAGGGAGGGAGTCTAGAATATAATTTAACTTGGTCATGAGTCTTAATTACGAGATCAAAACTAAGTTTTCTATTCTGATTCCAAGGTATAAAAAAATTTTAGTGTTTCTGTCTTGAAGGAAAACGTGAAGTAACTGAAATAAAAGAGAAAATGATATTCATATATGGCTCAAGTGGGATGGAAATACATGGATTATTTTCGTTGTTTTTTTTTTTTTTTGACGACATTCCAGTGAATGCTTTTGGTCAATATAGAAAACGGCAGTTCCTTTAGTAGGATCTTCTGTTCTTTGGAAATAACAGCTTCCCTACATCACTGTATAATCATTCATGGTTTTATTTACATAATCGCTTTTCTATCGAACAGTAATTATTTATTTACACGACTATATATACTCCTATGAGTCCACGGGGAAAATGTAACCCGACAAGTTCCCAAGTGCACTTTCGTGCAGTAATCATATCATTAGGGGAGACACGAGAGAGAAATCTAAGTAAGTTGATATACAACGAAGAGACGAAGCTAGGACGCCATTTGGTAAACAAGTGACTGTCCAAAGTCATTTGTTTACCAAATGGCGTCGTAGCTTCGTCTCTTCGATGTATATCAACTGACTGTTATATTTCTCTCTTGTGTCTCCCCTGATGATGTGATTATGACACGAAAGTGCACTTGGGAACTTGTGTTTCATTTCCCCGTGGACTCATAGGAATATACTTTCCAACACGACTGTATACGTGGACTAACAATACCTCGCTAAAACCTGCTTCAGTTATCGATATTTCGTAATAAAATGTTTAATTTTGATATGAAATAAGATTCTTATGATTGTGAGCAACAGATAAGACCAGCGTGGGAGAACCAGGGGAGAGCTGGTCCTCACCAGCCATGTTGTTCCAGTAATGTAGTCGGGCGAAATTCTTAAACCGTAAAGCCTTAAGTCTTTTTAAAATCTCTTTTGTTACTATTTTCAGCCTTTACGATATTTCTTTATATTCTTTTTTATATATATTTGCTAGAAAACTAAGGTAGGATTATGAATGTAATATATTCATATGAGAAGAAGGCAGGATTTTTGGGCATGCCCGGCCTCACTGCGCATGCGTGGCCTGAAGCGGCGCATGCGCGGCCGCGATCGGCGCATGCGCACTCGAGGGAAAAATTTGAATTGAGGGAAAATGGCTGATCAGTGTCCAGGCGACTGGCTCAACCTCCGAGTGTATTTTTGGCGCCAGCAACACACAGTCCCGTGGATCACTCGCTCGTCTGAAAGAAAAAAAAAAAAGAAAGAAGGTACAGACTTCATTGTGAAAGAAGTGATGTCAGCGAGAACTTGTGGTGGTCGCAAGATATGTCCTCTCTCTCTCTCTCTCTCTCTCTCTCTCTCTCTCTCTCTCTCTCTCTCTCTCTCTCTCTCTCTTTCTCTTCCTCTTCCTCTTTCTCTTTCTCTTCCTCTCTCTCTCTCTCTTCCTCTCTCTCTCTCTCTCTCTCTCTCTCTCTCTCTCTCTCTCTCTCTCTCTCTCTCTCTCTCTCTCTCTCTTTCTCTTCCTCTTTCTCTTTCTCTTCCTCTCTCTCTCTTCCTCTCTCTCTCTCTCTCTCTCTCTCTCTCTCTCTCTCTCTCTCTCTCTCTTTCTCTTCCTCTTCCTCTTCCTCTTTCTCTTTCTCTTGCTCTCTCTCTCTCTCTCTCTCTCTCTCTCTCTCTCTCTCTCTCTCTCTCTCTCTCTCTCTCTCTCTCCCTCCCTCCCTCCGTCACCCTAGACTACCCAGCGGTGGGCGCTACGCGTTATACCCTGCCTTGTGGCAAAAAATATAGTCGTACTATTTGATAATAGAAGATTCAATGGTATTTCTCGTAGTAATAAAGTTAGAGTTAATAACTGAGATGGCATTACTCCAGTCAATACAATGATCATAGTTTTTAACGTGATTAATCAAATGCCATCGTGAATTAATCAAATGCCATCGTCAATTAATCAAATGCCATCGTGAATTAATCAAATGCCATCGTGAATTAATCAAATGCCATCGTGAATTAATCAAATGCCATCGTGAATTAATCAAATGCATCGTGAATTAATCAAATGCATCGTGAATTAATCAATGCCATCGTGAATTATTCAAATGCCATCGTGGAATTAATCAAATGCATCGTGAATTAATCAATGCCATCGTGAATTATTCAAATGCCATCGTGGAATTAATCAAATGCCATCGTGAATTGATCAAATGCCATCGTGAATTATTCAAATGCCATCGTGGAATTAATCAAATGCATCGTGAATTAATCAATGCCATCGTGAATTATTCAAATGCCATCGTGGAATTAATCAAATGCATCGTGAATTAATCAATGCCATCGTGAATTATTCAAATGCCATCGTGGAATTAATCAAATGCATCGTGAATTAATCAATGCCATCGTGAATTATTCAAATGCCATCGTGGAATTAATCAAATGCCATCGTGGAATTAATCAAATGCCATCGTGGAATTAATCAAATGCATCGTGAATTAATCAATGCCATCGTGAATTGATCAAATGCCATCGTGAATTGATCAAATGCCATCGTGAATTGATCAAATGCCATCGTGAATTGATCAAATGCCATCGTGAATTGATCAAATGCCATCGTGAATTATTCAAATGCCATCGTGGAATTAATCAAATGCCACCGTGAATTAATCAAATGCCATCGTGAATTAATCAATGCCATCGTGAATTAATCAAATGCATCGTCAATTAATCAAATGCCATCGGAATTAATCAAATGCCATCGTGAATTATTCAAATGCCATCGTGAATTGATCAAATGCCATCGTGAATTGATCAAATGCCATCGTGAATTGATCAAATGCCATCGTCAATTAATCAAATGCCATCGTGAATTATTCAAATGCCATCGTGAATTAATCAAATGCCATCGTGAATTATTCAAATGCCATCGTGAATTGATCAAATGCCATCGTGAATTAATCAATGCCATCGTGAATTAATCAAATGCCATCGTGAATTGATCAAATGCCATCGTGAATTGATCAAATGCCATCGTGGAATTAATCAAATGCCATCGTGAATTATTCAAATGCCATCGTGAATTATTCAAATGCCATCGTGAATTATTCAAATGCCATCGTGAATTAATCAAATGCATCGTCAATTAATCAAATGCCATCGTGGAATTAATCAAATGCATCGTCAATTAATCAAATGCATCGTCAATTAATCAAATGCATCGTGAATTAATCAATGCCATCGTGAATTATTCAAATGCCATCGTGAATTAATCAAATGCCATCGTGAATTATTCAAATGCCATCGTGAATTATTCAAATGCCATCGTGGAATTAATCAAATGCCATCGTCAATTAATCAAATGCATCGTGAATTAATCAAATGCCATCGTGGAATTAATCAAATGCCATCGTGGAATTAATCAAATGCCATCGTGAATTGATCAAATGCCATCGTGAATTAATCAAATGCCATCGTGAATTAATCAAATGCCATCGTGAATTAATCAAATGCCATCGTGAATTGATCAAATGCCATCGTGAATTAATCAATGCCATCGTGAATTATTCAAATGCCATCGTGAATTATTCAAATGCCATCGTGAATTGATCAAATGCCATCGTGGAATTAATCAAATGCCATCGTGGAATTAATCAAATGCCATCGGAATTAATCAAATGCATCGTGAATTAATCAATGCCATCGTGAATTAATCAAATGCATCGTCAATTAATCAAATGCATCGTGAATTAATCAAATGCCATCGTGAATTGATCAAATGCCATCGTGAATTGATCAAATGCCATCGTGAATTGATCAAATGCCATCGTGGAATTAATCAAATGCCATCGTGGAATTAATCAAATGCCATCGTGAATTAATCAATGCCATCGTGAATTATTCAAATGCCATCGTGGAATTAATCAAATGCCACCGTGAATTAATCAAATGCCATCGTGAATTAATCAATGCCATCGTGAATTAATCAATGCCATCGTGAATTATTCAAATGCCATCGTGAATTAATCAAATGCATCGTGAATTAATCAATGCCATCGTGAATTATTCAAATGCCATCGTGAATTGATCAAATGCCATCGTGAATTATTCAAATGCCATCGTGGAATTAATCAAATGCCATCGTGGAATTAATCAAATGCCATCGTGAATTGATCAAATGCCATCGTGAATTGATCAAATGCCATCGTGGAATTAATCAAATGCCATCGTGAATTGATCAAATGCCATCGTGGAATTAATCAAATGCCATCGTGAATTATTCAAATGCCATCGTGAATTGATCAAATGCCATCGTGGAATTAATCAAATGCCATCGTGAATTATTCAAATGCCATCGTGGAATTAATCAAATGCCATCGTGAAATAATCAAAATGCCATCGTCAATTAATCAAATGCATCGTGAATTAATCAAATGCATCGTGAATTAATCAAATGCCATCGTGAATTGATCAAATGCCATCGTGGAATTAATCAAATGCCATCGTCAATTAATCAAATGCCATCGTCAATTAATCAAATGCATCGTCAATTAATCAAATGCCATCGTCAATTAATCAAATGCCATCGTCAATTAATCAAATGCCATCGTCAATTAATCAAATGCCATCGTCAATTAATCAAATGCCATCGTCAATTAATCAAATGCCATCGTCAATTAATCAAATGCCATCGTCAATTAATCAAATGCCATCGTCAATTAATCAAATGCCACCGTGAATTAATCAAATGCCATCGTCAATTAATCAAATGCCATCGTCAATTAATCAAATGCCATCGTGAATTATTCAAATGCCATCGTGAATTAATCAAATGCCATCGTCAATTAATCAAATGCCATCGTGAATTATTCAAATGCCATCGTGAATTATTCAAATGCCATCGTGAATTATTCAAATGCCATCGTGAATCAATCAAATGCCATCGTCAATTAATCAAATGCCATCGTGAATTAATCAAATGCCATCGTCAATTAATCAAATGCCATCGTGAATTAATCAAATGCCATCGTGAATTAATCAAATGCCATCGTGAATTAATCAAATGCCATCGTGAATTAATCAAATCGGAATAATGCCATCGTGAATTAATCAAATGCCATCGTGAATTAATCAAATGCCATCGTGAATTAATCAAATGCCATCGTGAATTAATCAAATGCCATCGTGAATTAATCAAATGCCATCGTGAATTAATCAAATGCCATCGTGAATCAATCAAATGCCATCGTGAATTAATCAAATGCCATCGTCAATTAATCAAATGCCATCGTGAATTGATCAAATGCCATCGTGAATTGATCAAATGCCATCGTGAATTGATCAAATGCCATCGTGAATTGATCAAATGCCATCGTCAATTAATCAAATGCCATCGTGAATTAATCAAATGCCATCGTGAATTGATAATGATCGAGATAATTCATTTATAAGAATATTTCGTAACTTTGTCAGGCGTAAACTGTAGAATTTTATAACTTTCAGGATTATATTTTGATTATTTATAGGTTATAATCCGAATTATATCTTTCAGAATTAAGTTTTGATTATCTGTAGGTTATAATCCAAATTATATTTGGCGATCATGTTCTATAGTTAAATAACTTTCAGAATTATGTTTTGATTATAGGTTATAATCCAAATTATATTTGGCGATCATGTTCTATAATTAAATAACTTTCAGAATTATGTTTTGATTATAGGTTATAATTCAAATTATATTTGGCGATCATGTTCTCCAATTACATAACTTACAATTGTTTTGATTAGTTATAGGTTATAATTCGAATTATATTTGGCGATCATGTTCTCCAATTACATAACTTTCAGAATTATGTTTTGATTATTTGTAAGTTATAATCCAAATTATATTTGGCGATCATGTTCTCCAATTACATAACTTACAATTGTTTTGATTATTTATAGGTTATAATTCGAATTATATTTGGCGATCATGTTCTCCAATTACATAACTTTCAGAATTATGTTTTGATTATTTGTAAGTTATAATCCAAATTATATTTGGCGATCATGTTCTCCAATTATATAACTTTGTTTCAGAATTATGTTTTGATTATGTATAGGTTTTAATCCAAATTATATTTGGCAATCATGTTCTCCAATTACATAACTGTTTCAGAATTATATTTTGATTATTTATAGGTTATGATCCGAATTATATTTGGCGATCATATTCTGCAATTACATAACTTTGTTTCAGGTTTGTTTTGATTATTTATGAATTATAGTCCGAATTATATTTGGCGATCATATTCTTCTACCTAGTTCATATTTAATACTATATTTGGCCATCACTTTTCATTGTTATTAGTGTATATACCAGTCTTTAGTAGGTGTCATATATAAAGTAATTTAACTAAAGTTAATGGATGTTGATAGATATTTGTGCCATTACGTCACACTGTCTTTATTGAAATAGACACTAAAAACAACGGTGGTTTACAGAGCACCTGTCAACCTATGGACGGGTTGGACGTCATGAACATCTCTGTCCAAAAAGACGTCACCCTCAGTTACCCGCTGGCGTCGCAGGAGGGAGGATGTCGACATGCGAGCTCTCCGTCGGGAGATGACTGACCCGCTGTCATGTGTCCAGGTGTGTATGTGTACCAACTCCTCCTTCTTCTTCTTCTTCTTCTTCTTCTTCATGTCTCATGGAGTGAAGCTCTGTCGTGTAAGTTTGGTAGGTGGATGTGTCAACCTTCGAGGGGTGGTAGGATGAACTACTGAAATAAGATGAGGATAGGATGAACTACTGAAATAAGATGAGGATAGGATGAACCACTGAAATATGGTGAGGAGAGGGGCTGAGGTGATGGCGTGGAACAGGTTGAGGAACCACTGAAATATATATATATATATATATATATATATATATATATATATATATATATATATATATATATATATTGCACCACTGGAGGGGTAGGTAAAACCACAAAATGCAGGACTGGAGTGTTTTTATAACTAGTTTAACGAAACATTTCAGTCAGAATTGATTTCAACAACTGCATTGTTTCAGAGAGCTAGCCTAACCTAACCCAACCCAGCCTAATCTAACTTACCTAATCTAACCCAACCTAACCTTACCTAACCCAACACAACCTACCCAAACCTAGCCCAAACTAACCTGCCTAACCTAACCTAACCCAATCCAACCTAACCTAACCAAACTTAACCCAACTCAAGATAACCTAACCTAACTTAACCCAACCCAACCTTACCTAATCTAACCTAACCTAATCTATCCTAACCCCCCCCCAGCCTCACCTAACCTATCTAACCTAACCCAACCAACCTAACGTAACCCAACCCAACCTGACCCAACCTAACCCAACCTAACCTAACCTGACTTAAACCAATCTGAACCAGCCTGTCTTAACCTAACCTAACCCAACATGACCTAAATTAACCCAACCCAAATCATCCTGACCCAACCTAACCTAACCTAAACCAACCCAACCTAACTTAGTCTAACCTAACCTAACCCACCCAACACAACCTGACATAACCTAACCCAACCCAGTCAACCTAACCTAACCTAACTTAAACCAAGCCAACCTGACTTAACCTAACTTGACCTAACCCAAACCAACCTAACCTAACCTAACCTAACCTAACCCAACACAACTCAACCTAGCCCAACCTAACCTAAATAACCTAACGTAACCCACCCAAACCAAATTCAACCTGACCCAACCCAACCCAACCCACCCCACCCCACCCCACCCCAACCCAACCCAACCTAAGCACACATTCCTCAACGCTCCCAGAACCTTCGCCCCCTCCCCCACCCTATGATTCACTTCCGCTTCCATGGTTCCATCCGCTGCCAAATCCACTCCCAGATATCTAAAACACTTCACTTCCTCCAGTTTTTCTCCATTCAAACTTACCTTCCAATTAACTTGTTCCTCAACCCTACTGAACCTAATAACCTTGCTCTTATTCACCTTTACTCTCAGCTTTCTTCTTTCACACTCCTTAACAAACTCAGTCACCAACTTCTGCAGTTTCTCACATGAATCAGCCACCAGCGCTGTATCATCAGCGAACAACAACTGACTCGCTTCCCAAGCTCTCTCATCCACAACAGACTGCACACTTGCCCCTCTCTCCGAAACTCGTGCATTTACCTCCCTAACAACCCCATCCATAAACAAATTAAACTTAGTGCATGTGAACGCGCACTTCCATATAACATAGCCTAGCTGTAACGCTCCCACACTCTCCCTCACTACCACCACTGCTTCCCTATCTGGGCACCACCTTCCCTAGTTCCATACCCTCCCTCACCATCAAAACTCCCTCACCGTCATCACTCCCTCCCTCCTTGCCTCCCTCGTCTGTCACCACATCCTTAACGGCGGAATGGCATTGCTTAGTGGTATAACCACTCACATTCTCCATTCTTCCTCTCATTCTCGCCTATTGCCAGTAGAATCGCTCCGCTTAATACATTAATACACACATTTCCCTCCAAAATCTATCACCCCAGCAGCTAACATAATGCTACCCTGCCAAAAGAAATTAATGAATCATTTTCTACTGTGTGTTTAGCTTAGTCGCCCTGCGCCAGGCAATTTTCTTGGCGTGTCCACAGACACGACAGATGGTACCTTTTTATACTACAGATTACTGAAGTCGTATCTTGTACTAGATACATACATTTGGTGATACTTGTTAAAGTAAACGTATTCATAAGTCTGAGGTTCGTATTTGACTTCAGTCTGAATTTACAGAAAAGAATCAAATATCCAAAAAGTGCGTTGGTTGATTGGCCTAAGGAGAATCACTTATGATATATAATCTCCATTTTAGCTCAACCTTCCCTCAATTGTCCATCATTTCAGGGAATATGGCGGAAAACGCTTGGTAATATTAGATTTACCAGTATGTTCTGACTCTCTTGTTATGTTCGAAGTCAACCACTTGTATATTGCTGGGAGGTAGAAGTGATTTGATTAATTATCTGTTGTAGAATTGACACTGAAGTCATTCGCTTTATGCTTGACAGTTGGGTTTAACCTAACCTAACCAACCCAACCTAACCCAACCCAACCTTACCTAACTTAACCCAACCTAACCTAACCAACCCAACCTAACCTAACCTAACCTAACCTAACCTAACCTAACCTAACCTAACCAACCCAACCTAACCCAACCCAACCTTACCTAACTTAACCCAACCTAACCTAACCAACCCAACCTAACCTAACCTAACCTAACCTAACCAACCCAACCTAACCCAACCCAACCCAACCTTACCTAACCTAACCTTACCTAACTTAACCCAACCTAACCTAACCTAACCTAACCTAACCTAACCTAACCTAACCTTACCTTACCTTACCTAACTTAACCCAACCTGACTTAACCCAACCCAACTCAGCCTAGCCCAACCTAACCTCCTAACCTAACGTAACCCAACCAAACCAAACCCAACCTGACCCAACCAACCAACCCAACCCAACCCAACCTTACCTAATCTAACCTAACCCAGCCTCACCTAACCTATCTAACCTAACCCAACCAACCTAACCAAACCTAACGTAACCCAACCCAACCCGACCCATAAAGTGATTCGCTTTAGGTTCAGTGGGAGCGGGGCTTTGTGTCGATAAGATTCAATTTGCGCTCATGGGTAACGGATGAACTGAAGTGGTTCGTGTACGCTCAGATGGAGGTGTTTGAACCGTAGTGGTTTCGTTTTACTCTCAGTAGTAAGGGTTCGAACCGAAGTGACTCGCTTTACTGTCACTGGCAAGGGTCTGAACCGAAATGATTCGTTTTACGCTCATTGGTGGTGGGTTCTGAACCAAAGTGGTTCGTTTTAAGCTTCGTGGGATGGGTTTGAACCATAGTGGTTCGTTTTGCGGTTAATTGTAGGGGTTTGAAGAAAAGTGATTCGCTTTCCGTTCAGTGGAAAGTGGGGTTTGAACCAAAGTGGTTCGTTTTAAGCTTCGTGGGATGGGTTTGAACCAAAGTGGTTCGTTTTGCGGTCATTTGTAAGGGTTTGAACAAAAGTGATTCGCTTTCCGTTCAATGGTGGGGGTTGGTTTTGAACCCGAGTGATTCACTATAAGCTCAGTGGCAGAGAGAGGGGGGTTTCGAACCAGAGTGAATCGCTTTCCCTTCACTGGTCGTTTGAATCGATGTGATTCACTCCACGCTCGCTGGCTGGGGTAGAGCGAGCAGTGATTCGCTTGAGGTGGCTGAGTGATGCTGACATTACCATATGGCAAGTTCTTCTTGTTACCACTGTGGCTGTTACTAGTTACTAGTTACCGCCATGTTACTATTACTAGTAAGTATATCAGTTTTTTTCCCCAGTATTGCAGTCACACCAGACACATCCTTCGTCACCAGGGGGACAGTTTGTAGCCATACATGAACTGAATGTGAGTTGTGCCTGTGGGTTTATAGGTGAGAGAGAGAGAGAGAGAGAGAGAGAGAGAGAGAGAGAGAGAGAGAGAGATTTGTATCGTAACGAAGCCAGCTCGACTTGTACCCTCGTACAAAACACGGCTACCATGATCTTAGCCTGGTATAGCGCACCATAAATAAGCTTGGCCCTACACAACGCACCGTAAGCTTGGCCACAGTCAATGCACCATAAGCTTGGCCAGAGTCAACGCACCATAAGCTTGGCCAGAGTTAACGCACCGTAAGCTTGGCCAGAGTCAACGTACCATAAGCTTGGCCAGAGTTAACGCACCGTAAGCTTGGCCAGAGTCAACGTACCATAAGCTTGGCCAGGGATAATGCACCACAACCCTGGCCTGCCAGGGACAATGCACTATAAGCTTGGCCAATAACAACGCGCCATAAGCTTGGCCTGTCACAACGCACCATAAGCTTGGCCGGCCACAATGCACCATAAGCTTGGCCTGCCACAACGCACCATAAGCTTGGCCTGCCACAATGCACCATCAGCTTGGCCTGCCACAACGCACCATAAGCTTAGCCGGCCACAATGCACCATAAGCTTGGCCTGCCACAACGCACTATAAGCTTAGCCGGCCACAATGCACCATAAGCTTGGCCTGCCACAACGCACTATAAGCTTAGCCGGCCACAATGCACCATAAGCTTGCCCGGCCACAACGCGCCATAAGCTTGGCCTGCCACAACGCACCATAAGCTTGCCCGGCCACAATGCACCATAAGCTTGGCCGGCCACAATGCACCATAAGCTTGGCCAGTAACAACGCACCATAAGCTTGGCCGGCCACAACGCACCATAAGCTTGGCCTGCCACAATGCACCATAAGCTTGGCCGGCCACAATGCACCATAAGCTTGGCCGGCCACAATGCACCATAAGCTTGGCCGGCCACAATGCACCATAAGCTTGGCCGGCCACAATGCACCATAAGCTTGGCCGGCCACAATGCACCATAAGCTTGGCCTGCCACAACGCACTATAAGCTTAGCCGGCCACAATGCACCATAAGCTTGGCCTGCCACAACGCACTATAAGCTTAGCCGGCCACAATGCACCATAAGCTTGCCCGGCCACAACGCGCCATAAGCTTGGCCTGCCACAACGCACCATAAGCTTGCCCGGCCACAATGCACCATAAGCTTGGCCGGCCACAATGCACCATAAGCTTGGCCAGTAACAACGCACCATAAGCTTGGCCGGCCACAACGCACCATAAGCTTGGCCTGCCACAATGCACCATAAGCTTGGCCGGCCACAATGCACCATAAGCTTGGCCGGCCACAATGCACCATAAGCTTGGCCGGCCACAATGCACCATAAGCTTGGCCGGCCACAATGCACCATAAGCTTGGCCGGCCACAATGCACCATAAGCTTGGCCTGCCACAACGCACTATAAGCTTAGCCGGCCACAATGCACCATAAGCTTGGCCTGCCACAATGCACCATAAGCTTGGCCTGCCACAACGCACTATAAGCTTAGCCGGCCACAATGCACCATAAGCTTGGCCATGGGCTTACCACTCGGCCAACAACCAGCCACAGCCACAGCCATGGTTTGTTTTGACTGATGCGATGGCATTGTCCTGCCTCCAGCTGGTCCGGTGTGCGGTAATGAAAAGTAAACAAAGGCGTTCGCGAGCGCGCGTTTGCATCCGCCTCCAATCCGACCCCCCGACTCTTGTGTGTGCACGCCTCTCTCTCTCTCTCTCTCTCTCTCTCTCTCTCTCTCTCTCTCTCTCTCACTGTGATTTCTTTTAGGTATTTATTCTTTTCAAGCTTCGGTCTGCGCGGAGAGAGAGAGAGAGAGAGAGAGAGAGAGAGAGAGAGAGGTGGATAGATAGATAGATAGATAGATAGATAGAGAGAGAGAGAGAGAGAGAGAGAGAGAGAGAGAGAGAGAGAGAGAGAGAGGTGGATAGATAGATAGATAGATAGATAGAGAGAGAGAGAGAGAGAGAGAGAGAGAGAGAGAGAGAGAGAGATGTGCACTGGCTTGCTCGTGGATAATTTACCACCATTAATTAGGGGGTCTTATATAGAGCGTTGGATGACCTTAAAAAGCTTCCGTTTCTTGGCTTATATAAACACCAAAGTATCCAATCCAATCCATTGTGGCGGGTGTTTATGAATGCCCTTTGGAATACACGAGATTGGTATAATGATTGTGGATTAGAGGTTAATTGAGGTGGTAAAGGTGGGTGATTAGGTGATTTATGACGTAAGTGTAATGATGCGACCCTTAGATGGGATGGCGTGACCTTTTTTGACCTAGGTTCCAGGTCAAAGTTCACGCCTTTATACCGCTTGACTATGAAGAGACCACCACAGCATTAGAATAGACCACCACAGCATTAGAATAGACCACCTCAGCATTGGAATAGACCACCTCAGCATAAGAATAGACCACTTCAGCATTAGAATAGACCACCTCAGCATTAGAATAGACCACCACAGCATTAGAATAGACCACCACAGCATTAGAATAGACCACCACAGCATTAGAATAGACCACCTCAGCATAAGAATAGACCACTTCAGCATTAGAATAGACCACCTCAGCATTGGAATAGACCACCTTAGCATTGGAATAGACCACTTCAGCATTAGAATAGACCACTTCAGTATTGGAATAGACCACTTCAGCATTAGAATAGATCACTTCAGCATTAGAATAGACCACCTCAGCATTAGAATAGACCACCTCAGCATTAGAGTAGACTCCATCAGCATTAGAATAAACCACTTCAGCATTAGAATAGGCCACTTCAGTATTTGAGTACACCGCTTCAGCATTAGACAACTTTACCATTAAGGTAAACCACTTCAGCATTAGAGTAGACTAGTTTAGCATTGGAGTAGATTGATTCAGCATTTAAGTAGACCAGTTTGGCATTTGGGTAGACCAGTTCAGCAGACATATTGGGGGGGGGGTAAGCAGACATATTGGGGGGGGGCCAGCGAAGCCCACTGTAATTACATTGTTCTTCTTCGTCCACCTGGGGGCGTGGGCGTGGGGGCGTGGCAAGGACGAGCCTAAATCCCCCCCTGAGTCCTCTGTGAGAGAGAGAGAGAGAGAGAGAGAGAGAGAGAGAGAGAGAGAGAGAGAGAGAGAGAGAGAGAGAGAGAGAGAGAGAGAGAGAGAGAAATTGATTCTCTCTTTCTCTCTTCATGACCCAGTGGTTCGCTCACGTCTCTCTACCATGGCAGTATACACACCTACTCTAATTTGGCAATGACTTTATATAAGTAACTTTATAAGTAGACCTGCTGACTTTATATAAGTAACTTTATAAGTAGACCGGCTGACTTTATATAAGTAACTTTATAAGTAGACCCGCTGACTTTATATAAGTAACTTTATAAGTAGACCCGCTGACTTTATATAAGTAACTTTATAAGTAGACCTGCTGACTTTATATAAGTAACTTTATAAGTAGACCTGCTGACTTTATATAAGTAACTTTATAAGTAGACCCGCTGACTTTATATAAGTAACTTTATAAGTAGACCTGCTGACTTTATATAAGTAACTTTATAAGTAGACCCGCTGACTATATAAGTAACTTTATAAGTAGACCTGCTGACTTTATATAAGTAACTTTATAAGTAGACCCGCTGACTTTATATAAGTAACTTTATAAGTAGACCCGCTGACTTTATATAAGTAACTTCATAAGTAGACCCGCTGACTATATAAGTAACTTTATAAGTAGACCTGCTGACTTTATATAAGTAACTTTATAAGTAGACCCGCTGACTTTATATAAGTAACTTTATAAGTAGACCCGCTGTCTTTATATAAGTAACTCTACGAGACATACCAAGCTCTATAGAGCTTCTACAGTATGTTAATGTGAAGACCACCTTAATGATGTCTCTTCAGAGGTCTTCTGTAGTTTGATAATGTGAAAACCACCTTAATAATCCTCGGACCTCATAGACCTTCTACAGTTTCATAATGTGAAGACCACCTTAATAATCCTCGGACCTCATAGACCTTCTACAGTGTGATAATGTGAAGACCACCTTTAATGGTCCTCGTACCTCATTAACTTGGTAGACATCATCTCTGGTCATGTATGGACAGATGGAAGACCCATGTATGGACAGATGGAAAACCCATGTATGGACAGATGGAAGACCCATGTATGGACAGATGGAAGACCCATGTATGGACAGATGGAAGACCTATGTATGGACAGATGGAAGACCCATGTATGGACAGATGGAAGACCCATGTATGGACAGATGGAAGACCCATGTATGGACAGATGGAAGACCCATGTATGGACAGATGGAAGACCCATGTATGGACAGATGGAAGACCATTTATGGAAAGATGGAAGACCATGTATGGACAGATGGAAGACCATGTATGGACAGATGGAAGACCCATGTATGGACAGATGGAAGACCATGTATGGACAGATGGAAGACCCATGTATGGACAGATGGAAGACCCATGTATGGACAGATGGAAGACCCATGTATGGACAGATGGAAGACCATGTATGGACAGATGGAAGACCCATGTATGGACAGATGGAAGACCCATGTATGGACAGATGGAAGACCATGTATGGACAGATGGAAGACCCATGTATGGACAGATGGAAGACCATGTATGGACAGATGGAAGACCCATGTATGGACAGATGGAAGACCCATGTATGGACAGATGGAAGACCATGTACGACTTTTACGCTCGTTAACTTCGCCACAATCTTACGACGGAAAGTCATTTTGGACGACAAGAGAAGAGAGAAGAGACAGGACAAAGTCGTCCAAATCTTTGGACGACAAGAGAAGAGAGAAGAGAAAGGACAAAGTCGTCCAAATCTTTTGACGACAAGAGAAGAGAGAAGAGACAGGACAAAGTCGTCCAAATCTTCGAAGGGTTTTTTTCGTCCCCTATTTTCTTCGTCGTGGCGAGACGCTTGCGCTACAGGCACATGAACTCAAGAACATGTCACACACTTTCCCTATCCTGCCTCTACCTTAAAAAGGCAAAATGGACTCGTAGAAAAAAGGGAATTCCAATGTAATTTCGGTTCTTCATAGACCCACTGTGGAGAGGCCCTTAGCACACGGGCCCTCTGGTCTTCTCCCTCCCACAGTCACCTCCTGTGACACTTCGGGAGGTAAGGTGCCACGCCGAGATCACCACCGTCATCGCCTACCGCTTGAGATCCCTCGTCCTTGAGTTGCAGTTCGACATCACAATTAGCGGTGAGTCAGCGGTGCAAAGTCGCTTTCTGTACAGTGGTGCCAGTTCTTGTTGTGCTTACTGTACATTGTTGCTAGTTCCTCTGATGCTTGATGTACAGTGTTGCTAGTTCCTCTTATGTTTGATGTACAGTGTTGCCAGTTCCTCTTATGCTTGATGTAGTGTTGCTAGTTCCTCTTATGTTTGATGTACAGTGTTGCCAGTTCCTCTTATGCTTGATGTAGTGTTGCTAGTTCCTCTTATGCTTGATGTAGTGTTGCTAGTTCCTCTTATGTTTGATGTACAGTGTTGCCAGCTCCTCTAATGCTTGATGTACATTGTTGCCAGTTCCTCTCATGCTTGATGTACAGTGTTGCCAGCTCCACTTATGCTTGATGTATAGTGTTGCCAGCTCCTCTTATGCTTGATGTACAGTGTTGCCAGCTCCTCTTCTGCTTGATGTACAGTGTTGTCCATTCCTCTTATGCTTGATGTACAGTGTTGCCAGCTCCTCTTATGCTTGATGTACAGTGTTGCCAGCTCCACTTATGCTTGATGTACAGTGGTGCCAGCTCCTCTTATGCTTGATGTACAGTGTTGCCAGCTCCTCTTATGCTTGATGTACAGTGTTGCCAGCTCCTCTTATGCTTGATGTACAGTGTTGCCAGCTCCTCTTATGCTTGATGTACAGTGTTGCCCGCTCCTCTTATGCTTGATGTACAGTGTTGCCAGCTCCTCTTATGCTTGATGTACAGTGTTGCCAGCTCCTCTTATGCTTGATGTACAGTGTTGCCAGCTTCTCTTATGCTTGATGTGCAATGTGCCAGCTCCTCTTATGCTTGATGTACAGTGTTGCCAGCTCCTCTTATGCTTGATGTACAGTGTTGCCCGCTCCTCTTATGCTTGATGTACAGTGTTGCCAGCTCCTCTTATGCTTGATGTACAGTGTTGCCAGCTCCTCTTATGCTTGATGTACAGTGTTGCCAGCTTCTCTTATGCTTGATGTGCAATGTGCCAGCTCCTCTTATGCTTGATGTACAGTGTTGCCAGCTCCTCTTATGCTTGATGTACAGTGTTGCCCGCTCCTCTTATGCTTGATGTACAGTGTTGCCAGCTCCTCTTATGCTTGATGTACAGTGTTGCCAGCTCCTCTTATGCTTGATGTACAGTGTTGCCAGCTTCTCTTATGCTTGATGTGCAATGTGCCAGCTCCTCTTATGCTTGATGTACAGTGTTGCCAGCTCCTCTTATGCTTGATGTACAGTGTTGCCAGCTCCTCTTATGCTTGATGTACAGTGTGCCAGCTCCTCTTATGCCTGATGTACAGTGTTGCCAGCTCCTCTTATGCTTGATGTACAGTGTTGCCAGCTCCTCTTATGCTTGATGTACAGTGTTGCCAGCTCCTCTTATGCTTGATGTACAGTGTTGCCAGCTCCTCTTATGCTTGATGTACAGTGTTGCCTGCTCCTCTTATGCTTGATGTACAATGTTGCCAGCTCCTCTTATGCTTGATGTACAGTGTTGCCGGCTCCTCTTATGCTTGATGTACAGTGTTGCCAGCTCCTTTTATGCTTGATGTACAGTGTTGCCAGCTCCTTTTATGCTTGATGTACAGTGTTGCCGGCTCCTCTTATGCTTGATGTACAGTGTTGCCAGCTCCTCTTATGCTTGATGTACAGTGTTGCCTGCTCCTCTTATGCTTGATGTACAGTGTTGCCAGCTCATCTTATGCTTGATGTACAATGTTGCCAGCTCATCTAGTGCTGTTTGGTACAGAGTTGCAAACTATACCAAGCGGTTTCTGTATGGTATGTCAAATCTACTAGTGTTAGCTGTATGGTGTCTTGAGCTCTACTAGCCACTTGCAGAACCGTGTTCTAAGCTCTACTAGCCGCTTGCAGAACATACTACAAGCTCTACCAGCCGCTTGCAGAACCATGTGTAAGCTCTACTAGCCGCTTTCAGAACTGTGTTGTAAGCTTCACCAGCCGCTTGCAGAAGTGTTGCAAGCTCTACTAGCCGCTTGCAAACAGTGTTGCAAGCACTAAAGCCGCTTGCAGAACAGTGTTGTAAGTTCTATCATCCGCTTGCGGAGCAGTGTTGCAAGCTCTACCAGCCGCTTGCAGAGCAGTGTTGTAAGTTCTACCAGCTGTTTGCTGTACATTGTTGACAGATTTACTAGCCTTTAGCAGTACAGTGTTGCCAAGTTCACCAGCTTCATGCTTTACAGTGTTCCAGCTCTACCATCTGCTAGCTGTACAGTGGTGCCACGTCTAGCTATACAGCGTGCCAGCTCTACTAGCCGCTCTCTGTACAATGGTGCCAGCTCTACTAGCCGCTCTCTGTACAATGGTGCCAGCTCTACTAGCCGCTCTCTGTACAATGGTGCCAGCTCTACTAGCCGCTCTCTGTACAATGGTGCCAGCTCTACTAGCCGCTCTCTGTACAATGGTGCCAGCTCTACTAGCCGCTCTCTGTACAATGGTGCCAGCTCTACTAGCCGCTCTCTGTACAATGGTGCCAGCTCTACTAGCCGCTCTCTGTACAATGGTGCCAGCTCTACTAGCCGCTCTGTGTACAATGGTGCCAGCTCTACTAGCCGCTCTCTGTACAATGGTGCCAGCTCTACTAGCCGCTCTCTGTACAATGGTGCCAGCTCTACTAGCCGCTCTCTGTACAATGGTGCCAGCTCTACCAGCCACTCTCTCTACAGTGGTGCCAGCTCAACCAACTGCTCATTGTACATTGGTGCCAGCTTTACCAGCCGCTCCTTGTACAGTGGTGCCACGTCTAGCTTTACAGTGGTGCTAGCTCTACCAACTGCTATCTGTACAGTGGTGCCACGTCTCGATGTACAGCGATGCCAGCTCAACCAACTGCTCCATGTACAGTGTTGTCACTTCTAGATGTACAGTGGTGCCAGCTCTACCAGCCGCTCTCTGTACAGTGATGCCACGTCCAGCTGTTCAGTGGTGCCAGCTCAACCAACTTGTACAGTGGTGCCACGTCTATCTGCACAATAGTGCCGGCTATATCAGCCGCTCTCTGTACAATGGTGCCACATCTCTGCACAGTGGTGCCACATATCTGTACAGTGGTGCCAGCTCAACCGAGTGCTCATTATACACTGGTGCCACGTCTGTTTGTACAGTGATGCCAGCTTTACCAGCCGCTTTCTGTACAGTGGTGCCACGTCTATCCGTACACTGGTGCCAGATCTACCAACTGCTCCTTGTATAGTGATGCCACGTCTAACTGTACAGTGGTGCCAGCTCTACCAGCAGCTCTCTGTACAGTGGTGCCAGTTCTGCCAGCCGCTCTCTGAACAATGGTGCCATATCTAGCTGTATCTCTATGCCAGCTCTGCCACGCTTTCTCTCTGTACAGTGGTGCCACATTTAGCTGTACAATGGTAACAGCTCTACCAGTTTCTCCTTGTACAGTGGTGCCACGTCTAGCTGTACAGTTGTACCAGCTCTACCATCTGCTCCTTGTACAGTGGTACCATTTCTATATGTACAGTGATGCCAGCTCTACTAGTCGCTATTTCTACAGTGGTGCCAGCTTTACCCGCCGCTCCTTGTACAGTGGTGCCACGTCTGGCTGTACAGTAGTGCTCCTTGTACAGTGGTGCCACGTCTGGCTGTACAGTGGTGCCACGTCTGGCTATACAGTAGTATTCCTTGTACAGTGGTGCCACGTCTGGCTGTGCAGTGGTGCTCCTTGTACAGTGGTGCCACGTCTGGCTATACAGTAGTATTCCTTGTACATTGGTGCCACGTCTGGCTATACAGTAATGTTCCTTGTACAGTGGTGCCACGTCTGGCTATACAGTAATGTTCCTTGTACCGTGGTGCCACGTCTGGCTATACAGTAGTGTTCCTTGTACAGTGGTGCCACGTCTGGCTATACAGTAGTGTTCCTTGTACAGTGGTGCCACGTCTGGCTATACAGTAATGTTCCTTGTACAGTGGTGCCACGTCTGGCTATACAGTAGTATTCCTTGTACAGTGGTGCCACGTCTGGCTGTACTGTAGTGTTCCTTGTACAGTGGTGCCACGTCTGGCTATACAGTAGTGTTCCTTGTACAGTGGTGCCACGTCTGGCTATACAGTAGTGTTCCTTGTACAGTGGTGCCACGTCTGGCTATACAGTAGTGTTCCTTGTACAGTGGTGCCACGTCTGGCTGTACTGTAGTGTTCCTTGTACAGTGGTGCCACGTCTGGCTGTACTGTAGTGTTCCTTGTACAGTGGTGCCACGTCTGGCTATACAGTAGTGTTCCTTGTACAGTGGTGCCACGTCTGGCTGTACTGTAGTGTTCCTTGTACAGTGGTGCCACGTCTGGCTATACAGTAGTGTTCCTTGTACAGTGGTGCCACGTCTGGCTATACAGTAGTGTTCCTTGTACAGTGGTGCCACGTCTGGCTGTACAGTAGTGTTCCTTGTACAGTGGTGCCACGTCTGGCTATACAGTAGTGTTCCTTGTACAGTGGTGCCACGTCTGGCTATACAGTAGTATTCCTTGTACAGTGG
This sequence comes from Panulirus ornatus, assembly GCF_036320965.1. Taxonomy (NCBI): domain Eukaryota; kingdom Metazoa; phylum Arthropoda; class Malacostraca; order Decapoda; family Palinuridae; genus Panulirus; species Panulirus ornatus. Next base: position 60,919 of record NC_092264.1, read on the forward strand.
TGCCACGTCTGGCTGTACAGTAGTGTTCCTTGTACAGTGGTGCCACGTCTGGCTGTACAGTAGTGTTCCTTGTACAGTGGTGCCACGTCTGGCTGTACAGTAGTGTTCCTTGTACAGTGGTGCCACGTCTGGCTGTACAGTAGTGTTCCTTGTACAGTGGTGCCAACTCTAGGAGCCACTCACTGTACAGTCGAGCGCTTACGTCACAGTGCCACTAGAAAAAAAAATAATAAAAAAATCGAAGGTTATTAGAGGGATTTGTATATTCTGACGAGTTTAGTGACATAGAAACATAAGTATTGTTTAATGATAACAATTTATAGCTAATTTTTTTATTGTAATTACAAATTTATATACACTTGATTGACCCCACCATACCCCTCCCCCACCCTACCCCCCAAGAGAAAACAACATATTGTACTTTAAATAATGTATGTATGTATGTATGTATGTATGTATGAGTCAGTTTTTCTTTAAATACATAATTTATTTATTAAAAAGAAATATACGGGTTTGGTTTTTTATCTTGTCCTTTTCCTGTGTAAATTTCCTGTAAAGCATTAGAGAGGAGGAGGGGGGGGGGGGAAACTCATGCCTTATATATATATATATATATATATATATATATATATATATATATATATATATATATATATATATTTTTTTTTTTTTTTTTTTTGAAAAAAAAAATATATATATATATGTTATATATATATATGTTATATAGATATATATATATATATTTTTTTTCAAACTATTCGCCATTTCCCGCATTAGCGAGGTAGCGTTAAGAACAGAGGAAGAATTATGATTTTTTTGGGGGGGAAAAATGTTGATAATGACGGTGTTGAACTGACCCATTTTTATTTTGTAGACTGGGAAATGGGTGGGATGGGGGGGAGAAATGGGTGATGGGTTGTGTAAGATGATGAATGGGTGATGGGTTGTGTAAGATGATGAATGGGTGATGGGTTGTGTAAGATGATGAATGGGTTATGGGTTGTGTAAGATGATGAATGGGGATGGGTTGTGTAAGATGATGAATGGGTTATGGGTTGTGTAAGATGATGAATGGGTGATGGGTTGTGTAAGATGATGAATGGGTGATGGGTTGTGTAAGATGATGAATGGGTTATGGGTTGTGTAAGATGATGAATGGGTGATGGGTTGTGTAAGATGATGAATGGGTTATGGGTTGTGTAAGATGATGAATGGGTTATGGGTTGTGTAAGATGATGAATGGGGATGGGTTGTGTAAGATGATGAATGGGGATGGGTTGTGTAAGATGATGAATGGGTGATGGGTTGTGTAAGATGATGAATGGGTGATGGGTTGTGTAAGATGATGAATGGGTGATGGGTTGTGTAAGATGATGAATGGGTGATGGGTTGTGTAAGATGATGAATGGGTGATGGGTTGTGTAAGATGATGAATGGGTTATGGGTTGTGTAAGATGATGAATGGGTTATGGGTTGTGTAAGATGATGAATGGGGATGGGTTGTGTAAGATGATGAATGGGTTATGGGTTGTGTAAGATGATGAATGGGTGATGGGTTGTGTAAGATGATGAATGGGTGATGGGTTGTGTAAGATGATGAATGGGTGATGGGTTGTGTAAGATGATGAATGGGTTATGGGTTGTGTAAGATGATGAATGGGGATGGGTTGTGTAAGATGATGAATGGGTTATGGGTTGTGTAAGATGATGAATGGGTGATGGGTTGTGTAAGATGATGAATGGGTGATGGGTTGTGTAAGATGATGAATGGGTTATGGGTTGTGTAAGATGATGAATGGGGATGGGTTGTGTAAGATGATGAATGGGTTATGGGTTGTGTAAGATGATGAATGGGTGATGGGTTGTGTAAGATGATGAATGGGGATGGGTTGAGTTAGGATGATATATTGGGATAAGTTGTTTGGGATGATAAGACCTTTTGTGACCTTTGCGATGGGTTATCTCGTCTGACCTTGACATTGCGTGACCTCATCTGACCTTTTTAATGGGTGAACGCGTCTGACCTTGACATTGGCTGACCTTATTAATGAGAGACCTCATCTGACCTTTGCAATGGGTGACCATGTCTGACCTTGACACTTGCTGACCTTTTCAGTGAGTGACCTCATCTGACCTTTGCAATGGGTGACCTTGTCTGACCTTGACACTGGCGGACCTTATCTAATCTTTACTATAGGTGACCTTGTCAGACCTTTTCTATGCGTGACCTCGTCTGTCAGTTACCTTATCTGACCTTTTGTTTGGGTGACCTCATCTGACCTTTGCAATGGGTTACCTCAGCTATGATTATGGGTGACCTTGACATTGGCGGACCTTATCTGATCTTTAAGATGAGTGACCTTATCTGACTTTTACTCTAGCTGACCTTATCTGACCGTTTTACTCTGACCTTATCTGACCTTTACTCTAGTTGACCTTTACTCTAGCTGACCTTATCTGACCGTTTTACTCTGACCTTATCTGACCTTTACTCTAGTTGACCTTTACTCTAGCTGACCTTGTTTGACCTTTACTCTAGCTGACCTTGTTTGACCTTTACTCTAGCTGACCTTGTCTGACCTTTACTCTAGCTGACCTTGTCTGACCTTTACTCCAGCTGACATTTACCATGACAGACCTTTTTTTTATATCAAAAATAATCAAGTGGCAGAATTTGAAGAACTACTTTGAAGAGATGGATTAATTTTTCTAACTCTTCTATACTTTGGCTCTATCTCTAACTTTTTATACTTTTGACTCTGTTATCTCTAACTATTCCATACTTTGGCTCTTTTATCTCTAACTTTAACTTTAATATACTTTGGCTCTGTTACCTCTAACTATTCTATACTTTTGGCTCTGTTACCTCTAACTATTCCATACTTTTGGCTCTGTTATCTCTAACTTTTCTATACTTTTGGCTCTGTTATCTCTAACTTTCCTATACTTTTGACTCTGTTATCTCTATTCAATACTTTTGACTCTGTTATCTCTAACTATTCTATACTTTGGCTCTTTTCTCTCTAATATACTTTGGCTCTGTTATCTCTAACTATTCTATACTTTTGGCTCTGTTATCTGTAACTTTTCTATACTTTGGCTCTGTGATCCAATACTTTGGTGGTGTTGGAGAGGGGAGTTCTATAAGTTAATAGATAATATCTATACTTTCACAAGATCAAGATTAATTACCCTAACTTTTTCTATACTTTGGTACGACACTAGAGGTACATATCGAGTCGAAAAGTTGTGAAGGGTTCGAACCGCGCTACGATCTCCATGAACCGAAGCTTCGCTTGTGCTGCCTCTCATCCTCTCTCTCTCTCTCTCTCTCTCTCTCTCTCTCTCTCTCTCCAGAAGGTGTTACCAACACTTGAGTGTAGATTTAACCTTGGTGTATTTCTTGTATAGTAATCACCTGTTCTACTACTACTGCTATTACTACTATTACTACTACTACTATTACTACTATTACTACTACTACTACAGTTACCATTACTATCATACTACCGTTACTACCATTACTACTATAACAACTATCGCTACAACTACTGCTATCAACTCCATAGTACTACTGCTATGATTAATAATGATAATAGTAATCAATAATGATGATAATCGAATTTTATAACACTTAATTCTATTAATGAGGTGATAATCGAATGTTATAACACGAATGATCCTAATAATGAGGTATAGAGGCAGAAGAACAAGAACAAATGAACAAGAACACCAATATCATTACTAAATCCACAACTAAAACAATTATGAATAATATAACCAAAATATGAAGGAACTCTGGATCATTTTTCACTTCGTGGGGAAATATTTCATCGTCTTCGTCGTCTTCGTACGAGAAATATTTCATCGTCGTCGTCTTCGTACGAGAAATATTTCATCATCGTCGTCGTCTTCGTACGAGAAATATTTCATCATCGTCGTCGTCTTCGTACGAGAAATATTTCATCATCATCGTCGTCTTCGTACGAGAAATATTTCATCATCTTCGTCGTCTTCGTACGAGAAATATTTCATCACCTTCGTCGTCTTCGTACGAGAAATATTTCATCATCTTTGTCGTCTTCGTACGAGAAATATTTCATCATCTTCGTCGTCTTCGTACGAGAAATATTTCATCATCTTCGTCGTCTTCGTACGAGAAATATTTCATCATCTTCGTCGTCTTCGTACGAGAAATACTTCATCATCGTCGTCGTCTTCGTACGAGAAATATTTCATCATCTTCGTCGTCTTCGTACGAGAAATATTTCATCTTCGTCGTCTTCGTACGAGAAATATTTCATCATCTTCGTCGTCTTCGTACGAGAAATATTTCATCATCTTCGTCGTCTTCGTACGAGAAATATTTCATCATCTTCGTCGTCTTCGTACGAGAAATACTTCATCATCGTCGTCGTCTTCGTACGAGAAATATTTCATCATCGTCGTCGTCTTCGTACGAGAAATATTTCATCATCGTCGTCGTCTTCGTACGAGAAATATTTCATCATCGTCGTCTTCGTACGAGAAATATTTCATCATCTTCGTCGTCTTCGTACGAGAAATATTTCATCATCTTCGTCGTCTTCGTACGAGAAATATTTCATCATTGTCGTCGTCTTCGTACGAGAAATATTTCATCATCTTCGTCGTCTTCGTACGGGAAATATTTCATCATCGTCGTCGTCTTCGTACGAGAAATATTTCATCATCTTCGTCGTCTTCGTACGGGAAATATATCGTCGTCTTCGTACGAGAAATATTTCATCATCGTCGTCGTCTTCGTACGAGAAATATTTCATCATCGTCGTCGTCTTCGTACGAGAAATATTTCATCATCGTCGTCGTCTTCGTACGAGAAATGGGAATACGTTCCTGCTAAAATTAGCCTTGCGACATTCCCTTCTCCATTCCAGTCCCTTGAACTCTGGTGAGATGAATAATTTGATGATCTATGGTCTAAATATATATCTCTTTGATACTGAAAATTAACTTAAATGTATTTTAAGGTTTGTCTGGTTATTTGGGTAGGGTCGTTACGGTGGTTAAGTCTCCGAGTCATTGGATGGTTCGTGGGTTGTTTGGGGGGGGGGGGGGTCTTAGACGTATCAGGTGACAGAGGCATTAAAGTCGATAAGGTCAGGTCAGGTCAGGTCAGGTCAGGTCAACCAAACGAAATATTTTTAACTATCTTCTTCAAGTGTTGAGGGGAATTCTGAGATCACATATACACTGTACATATGTTCTATGTACTTGTTTATCAGCATATATATATATATATATATATATATATATATATATATATATATATATATATATATATATATATATATATATATATATATATTCTTTTTTCTTTTAAGCTATTCGCCATTTCCCGCGTTAGCGAGGTAGCGTTAAGACCAGAGGACTGGGCCTTTTTTGGAATATCCTCACCTGGCCCCCTTCTCTGTTCCTTCTTTTGGAAAATTAAAAAAAAAAAAAGAAAAACGAGAGGGGAGGATTTCCAGCCCCCCGCTCCCTCCCCTTTTAGTCGCCTTCTACGACACGCAGGGAATACGTGGGAAGTATTCTTTCTCCCCTATCCCCAGGGATATATATATATATATATATATATATATATATATATATATATATATATATATATATATATATATATATATATATATTCCTATGAGTCCACGGGGTAAATGAAACACGTTAACTTTCCAAGTGCACTTTCGTGTAATAATCACATCATCAGGGGAGAACACAAGAGAGAAATATAACAGTCAGTTGATATACAACGAAGAGACGTAGCTAGGACGCCATTTGGTAAACATGCGATTGTCCAAGACAGACAACGAACGCGTCATGAATTGATCATGTAGACAAGAAGGTGAATTGTTTACAAATTCTATCAACAATAGAGTTATCCAGTTTGTACAGACCATCACTAATATTAACAATAGAGTTATCCAATTTGTACAGACCATCACTAATATTAACAATAGAGTTATCCAATTTGTACAGACCATCACTAATATTAACAATAGAGTTATCCAATTTGTACAGACCATCACTAATATTAACAATAGAGTTATCCAATTTGTACAGACCATCACTAATATTAACAATAGAGTTATCCAATTTGTACAGACCATCACTAATATTAACAATAGAGTTATCCAATTTGTACAGACCATCACTAATATTAACAATAGAGTTATCCAATTTGTACAGACCATCACTAATATTAACAATAGAGTTATCCAATTTGTACAGACCATCACTAATATTAACAATAGAGTTATCCAATTTGTACAGACCATCACTAATATTAAGATTATAATTCTCTGTGTATTTAATAATAGAAGATTCAGTGATATTTCTCTCGTGGTAATGGAGTTAGAGTTAATAACTGAGATGGCATTACTCCAGTCAATGCTGGAGGCTCGTACTGTCGTCCCCAAGGCTCGTACTGTCGTCCCCAAGGCTCGTACTGTCGTCCCCAAGGCTCGTACTGTCGTCCCCAAGGCTCGTACTGTCGTCCCCAAGGCTCGTACTGTCGTCCCCAAGGTTCGTACTGTCGTCCCCAAGGCT
>NC_092264.1:75000-97500 GCF_036320965.1 Panulirus ornatus
GGAGTGAGCTTGAGGTCGATTGGTTTTTTGGAGTGAGCTTGAGGTCGATAGAGTTTTTTGGAGTGAGCTTGAGGTCTATTGGGTTTTTGGAGTGAGCTTGAGGTCGATTGGTTTTTTGGAGTGAGCTTGAGGTCGATTGGTTTTTTGGAGTGAGCTTGAGGTCGATAGGGTTTTTGGAGTGAGCTTGAGGTCGATAGGGTTTTTGGAGTGAGCTTGAGGTCGATAGGGTTTTTGGAGTGAGCTTGAGGTCGATTGGTTTTTGGAGTGAGCTTGAGGTCGATTGGTTTTTTGGAGTGAGCTTGAGGTCGATAGGGTTTTTGGAGTGAGCTTGAGGTCGATTGGTTTTTTGGAGTGAGCTTGAGGTCGATTGGGTTTTTGGAGTGAGCTTGAGGTCGATAGGGTTTTTTGGAGTGAGCTTGAGGTCGATAGGGTTTTTTGGAGTGAGCTTGAGGTCGATTGGTTTTTTGGAGTGAGCTTGAGGTCGATTGTTTTTTTTGGAGTGAGCTTGAGGTCGATTGGTTTTTTGAAGTGAGCTTGAGGTCGATTGGTTTTTTGGAGTGAGCTTGAGGTCGATTGGGTTTTTGGAGTGAGCTTGAGGTCGATTGGGTTTTTGGAGTGAGCTTGAGGTCGATTGGTTTTTTTGGAGTGAGCTTGAGGTCGATTGGGTTTTTGGAGTGAGCTTGAGGTCGATTGGTTTTTTTGGAGTGAACTTTAGGTCGATTGGGTTTTTTGGAGTGAGCTTAAGGTCGATTGGGTTTTGGAGTGAGCTTGAGGTAGATTGGTTTTTGGAATGAGCTTGAGGTCGATTAGTTTTTGGAGTGAGCTTGAGGTCGATTGGTTTTTTGGAGTGAACTTGAGATCGATTGGTTTTTTGGAGTGAGCTTGAGGTCGATTGGGTTTTTGGAGTGAGCTTGAGGTCGATTGGTTTTTTGGAGTGAGCTTGAGGTCGATTTGTTTTTTTGGAGTGAGCTTGAGGTCGATTGGGTTTTTGGAGTGAGCTTGAGGTCGATTGGTTTTTTGGAGTGAGCTTGAGGTCGATTTGTTTTTTTGGAGTGAGCTTGAGGTCGATTGGGTTTTTTGGAGTGAGCTTGAGGTCGAATGGTTTTTTGGAGTGAGCTTGAGGTCGATTGGGTTTTTTGGAGTGAGCTTGAGGTCGATTGGGTTTTTTGGAGTGAGCTTGAGGTCGATTGGGTTTTTGGAGTGAGCTTGAGGTCGATAGGGTTTTTGGAGTGAGCTTGAGGTCGATTTGTTTTTTGAGTGAGCTTGAGGTCGATTGGGTTTTTTGGAGTGAGCTTGAGGTCGAATGGTTTTTTGGAGTGAGCTTGAGGTCGATTGGGTTTTTGGAGTGAGCTTGAGGTCGATTGGGTTTTTTGGAGTGAGCTTGAGGTCGATTGGGTTTTTGGAGTGAGCTTGAGGTCGATTGGGTTTTTGGAGTGAGCTTGAGGTCGATAGGGTTTTTGGAGTGAGCTTGAGGTCGATTGGTTTCTTGGATCCCCACCTCCCCACAGGTAGAGCCAGGGGGGGGGGTACTCTTGATCCCCACCTCCCCACAGGCAGAGCCAGGGGGGAGGGGTCTTCTTCATCCCCACCTCCCCACAGGCAGAGCCAGGGGGGAGGGTCCTCTTGATCCCCACCTCCCCACAGGCAGAGCCAGGGGGGAGGGTCCTCTTGATCCCCACCTCCCCACAGGCAGAGCCAGGGAGGGTCCTCTTGATCCCCACCTCCCCACAGGCAGAGCCAGGGGGGAGGGTCCTCTTGATCCCCACCTCCCCACATCCCCACAGGCAGAGCCAGGGGGGGAGCGTCCTCTTGATCCCCACCTCCCCACATCCCCACAGGCAGAGCCAGGGAGGGTCTTCTTGATCCCCACCTCCCCACATCCCCACAGGTAGAGCCAGGGAGGGTCTTCTTGATCCCCACCTCCCCACAGGCAGAGCCAGGGAGGGTCTTCTTGATCCCCTCCTCCCCACAGGCAGAGCCAGGGAGGGTCTTCTTGATCCCCACCTCCCCACATCCCCACAGGTAGAGCCAGGGAGGGTCTTCTTGATCCCCACATCCCCACAGGCAGAGCCAGGGAGGGTCTTCTTGATCCCCTCCTCCCCACAGGCAGAGCCAGGGAGGGTCTTCTTGATCCCCACCTCCCCACATCCCCACAGGCAGAGCCAGGGAGGGTCTTCTTGATCCCCACCTCCCCACAGGCAGAGCCAGGGAGGGTCTTCTTGATCCCCTCCTCCCCACAGGCAGAGCCAGGGAGGGTCTTCTTGATCCCCACCTCCCCACATCCCCACAGGTAGAGCCAGGGAGGGTCTTCTTGATCCCCACATCCCCACAGGCAGAGCCAGGGAGGGTCTTCTTGATCCCCTCCTCCCCACAGGCAGAGCCAGGGAGGGTCTTCTTGATCCCCACCTCCCCACATCCCCACAGGCAGAGCCAGGGAGGGTCTTCTTGATCCCCACCTCCCCACAGGCAGAGCCAGGGAGGGTCTTCTTGATCCCCTCCTCCCCACAGGCAGAGCCAGGGAGGGTCTTCTTGATCCCCACCTCCCCACATCCCCACAGGCAGAGCCAGGGAGGGTCTTCTTGATCCCCACCTCCCCACATCCCCACAGGCAGAGCCAGGGAGGGTCTTCTTGATCCCCACCTCCCCACAGGCAGAGCCAGGGAGGGTCTTCTTGATCCCCACCTCCCCACATCCCCACAGGCAGAGCCAGGGAGGGTCTTCTTGATCCCCACCTCCCCACATCCCCACAGGTAGAGCCAGGGAGGGTCTTCTTGATCCCCACCTCCCCACAGGCAGAGCCAGGGAGGGTCTTCTTGATCCCCACCTCCCCACATCCCCACAGGCAGAGCCAGGGAGGGTCTTCTTGATCCCCACCTCCCCACAGGCAGAGCCAGGGAGGGTCTTCTTGATCCCCTCCTCCCCACAGGCAGAGCCAGGGGGGTCTTCTTCATCCCCACCTCCCCACAGGCAGAGCCAGGGGGGTCTTCTTCATCCCCACCTCCCCACAGGCAGAGCCAGGGAGGGTCTTCTTGATCCCCTCCTCCCCACAGGCAGAGCCAGGGAGGGTCTTCTTGATCCCCTCCTCCCCACAGGCAGAGCCAGGGAGGGTCTTCTTCATCCCCACCTCCCCACAGGTAGAGCCAGGGAGGGTCTTCTTGATCCCCACCTCCCCACGGGGGTCTTCGTGATCCCCACCTCCCCACGGGGGTCTTCTTGATCCCCACCTCCCCACAGGCAGAGCCAGGGTCCGTCGTTAATATGCCAGTCCACTAACTTTCTCCCCCTCTCCTCCCCTCCCCTCCCCCCCCTCCTCCTCCCCCCCCTCCCCACTTCAAAAAAAAATTAGCGTCGAGTTAAACGTTAACTTTCACTTTTTCCAGGAGGTGATAAGGTAAGGTTCTCTCTCTCTCTCTCTCTCTCTCTCTCTCTCTCTCTCTCTCTCTCTCTCTCTCTCTCTCTCTCTCTCTCTCTCTCTCTCTCTCTCTGTCCATGCTCCAGAAACCTATCTCTTCTCTCTCTCTCTCTCTCTCTCTCTCTCTCTCTCTCTCTCTCTCTCTCTCTCTCTCTCTCTCTCTCTGTCCATGCTCCAGAAACCTATCTCTTCTCTCTCTCTCTCTCTCTCTCTCTCTCTCTCTCTCTCTCTCTCTCTCTCTCTCTCTCTCTCTCCATGCTCCAGAAACCTATCTCTTCTCTCTCTCTCTCTCTCTCTCTCTCTCTCTCTCTCTCTCTCTCTCTCTCTCTCTCTCTCTCTCTCTCTCCATGCTCCAGAAACCTATCTCTTCTCTCTCTCTCTCTCTCTCTCTCTCTCTCTCTCTCTCTCTCTCTCTCTCTCTCTCTCTCTCCATGCGCCAGAAAGCTATATCTCTCCCCCTCTTTCTTAATTCTGGTCCCAGAATATCCATATTATTCCTTTACCCCTTCCCCTTTTTTTTTATTTTCCTCACATAATTCCGCCTTTTTTTTAATTTTCCTCACATAATTCCCCCTTTTTTTATTTTCCTCACATAATTCCCCCTTTTTTTAATTTTCCTCACATAATTCCCCCTTTTTTTATTTTCCTCACATAATTCCCCCTTTTTTTAATTTTCCTCACATAATTCCCCCTTTTTTTATTTTCTTCACATAGTTCCCCCTTTTTTATTTTCCTCACATAATTCCCCCTTTTTTAATTTTCCTCACATAATTCCCCTTTTTTTATTTTCCTCACATAATTCCCCCTTTTTTTATTTTCCTCACATAATTCCCCCTTTTTTATTTTCCTCACATAATTCCCCCTTTTTTTAATTTTCCTCACATAATTCCCCCTTTTTTATTTTCCTCACATAATTCCCCCTTTTTTATTTTCCTCACATAATTCCCTCTTTTTTATTTTCCTCACATAATTCCCCCTTTTTTATTTTCCTCACATAATTCCCCCTTTTTTGAATTTTCCTCACATGAATAATTCCCCTTTTTTTATTTTCCTCACATAATTCCCCCTTTTTTTAATTTTCCTCACATAATTCCCCTTTTTTTATTTTCCTCACATAATTCCCCCTTTTTTAATTTTCCTCACATAATTCCCCCTTTTTTATTTTCCTCACATAATTCCCCCTTTTTTATTTTCCTCACATAATTCCCCCTTTTTTATTTTCCTCACATAATTCCCCTTTTTTATTTTCCTCACATAATTCCCCTTTTTTATTTTCCTCACATAATTCCCCCTTTTTTATTTTCCTCACATAATTCTCCTTTTTATTTTCCTCACATAATTCCCCTTTTTTATTTTCCTCACATAATTCCCCTTTTTTTATTTTCCTCACATAATTCTCCTTTTTATTTTCCTCACATAATTCCCCTTTTTATTTTCCTCACATAATTCCCCTTTTTATTTTCCTCACATAATTCCCCTTTTTTATATTTTCCTCACATAATTCCCCTTTATATTTTCCTCACATAATTCCCCTTTTATTTTCCTCACATAATTCTCCTTTTTATTTTCCTCACATAATTCTTTTTATTTTCCTCACATAATTCTCCTTTTTATTTTCCTCACATAATTCTCCTTTTTATTTTCCTCACATAATTCCCCTTTTTATTTTCCTCACATAATTAATTACACGTTTATTCTCTGCCATCTGTGTTCCTCCTCCTTCGCTTCATGGGAAAGAAATAATTTTTTCTTTCACTTCTCGTAAAACTCGGGACTTTATTCTGTTTCTTCTACTCTCCTCTTAAGAAGAAGAGGCTCTTTGATTTATTTTTTTTAAATTTTTTATTTTCAAAAAAGTGGTTTTTCGTCCATACCTGGAGTCTTAAGACATAAGAAGACGAGAGAGAAAGACATCTTGGTTGATATTGGAGAGGCACCAGAGCAATTTAAGTCAGGAGTTCAGTTTTGACAGCCAATTACCCTTTCTTTGAGAGCAGTTTTGACAGCCAATTACCCTTTCTTTGAGAGCAGTTTTGACAGCCAATTACCCTTTCTTTAAGAGCAGTTTTGACAGCCAATTACCCTTTCTTTGAGAGCAGTTTTGACAGCCAATTACCCTTTCTTTGAGAGCAGTTTTGACAGCCAATTACCCTTTCTTTGAGAGCAGTTTTGACAGCCAATTACCCTTTCTTTGAGAGCAGTTTTGACAGCCAGTTACCCTTTCTTTAAGAGCAGTTTTGACAGCCAATTACCCTTTCTTTGAGAGCAGTTTTGACAGCCAATTACCCTTTCTTTGAGAGCAGTTTTGACAGCCAATTACCCTTTCTTTGAGAGCACTTTTGACAGCCAATTACCCTTTCTTTGAGAGCACTTTTGACAGCCAAATACCCTTTCTTTGAGAGCAGTTTTGACAGCCAATTACCCTTTCTTTGAGAGCAGTTTTGACAGCCAATTACCCTTTCTTTGAGAGCAGTTTTGACAGCCAATTACCCTTTCTTTGAGAGCACTTTTGACAGCCAGTTACCCTTTCTTTGAGAGCAGTTTTGACAGCCAATTACCCTCACATTTCTGTACGATGCTCACACTTTGCCCCTCAAACATCTGGGTTCTCGTCTGTTGCCTTCCTATCATGGAAGGGGTCCCCTAACACTTCTTCTCTTCCCTTCTCCCTTCTGTTCCCTTCTGTTCCCCCTAAAAAAAATATCAAGGATTAAAAAAATTGAGAAAAATCATATTGATTTTATAGAATTTTATGACATTTGTATATGTCTATATATATATGTCTATATATATATATATATATATATATATATATATATATATATATATATATATATGTCTATATATATATGTTCGTCCTTTTGTTATATTGTTTAACTTTCAAAGTGTAAAAGTTATTTTTGTGCTGTGTGTGTGTAGAGAGAGAGGGAAGGTAGGATAAGTCTTGTGTTTATAGATGTTTTCATAGATAATGTTGCATGATTTCATTTGTAGTAAATAAGCTGTTTTGAAGTCTAATGATGGTAATTATATGAGTTGTAATTAACCCCCTATTGCTCAGGGTGCTATAGACTTCTAACTGTGTGTTTGTATGTCCTGCAGGCATCGCCCATCCAGCCAGCGAACGTCCAGCCAGCGTACGTCCAGCCAGCGAACGTCCAGCCAGCGTACATCTAGCCAGCGAACGTCCAGCCAGCGAACGTCCAGCCAGCGAACACAGGACCCCTGCCAAATGGGAGCTACCACTTTGTACGGTCAGTGGCGACATCGAACTCATTATGTTCAGTTCACCTTCCCTCCAACTTCCCTCCTACTGTCCCTGAAGGGCATTTCAGTCGTTTCAGAAGGTTCTGAAATCTTTGACAACTTGATGCAAATTCAGAAGAGGGTGGTAGGGTGGTTTTAGAACTGTTTTTTTCTTCTAATTACTCAAGGAACTTTGATATAGAGAGTTTGATGAGTACTCTACTGTGATGTGGTAAAAGTTTCATGTGAAAAACGGGGGGAAATGTGAAGATATTGATCACTGACAAGAGTGTTTGGTCTGTAATACACACACACACACACACACACACACATACACATGATAAGTTCCCAAGTGCACTTTCGTGTAATAATCACATCATCAGGGGAGACACAAGAGAGAAATATAACAGTCAGTTGATATACAACGAAGAGACGTAGCTACGACGCCATTTGGTAAACAAGTGATTGTCCAAGAAAAGGAATGTTTTTGTTTGTTTGTCTGAATGTTTCTTTGTTGCTGAGTTTTGGACCATCGTCTGGCCTCTCCTCCTTACAGTCATCTGTGGTCCACATGAAGACCATATATATACACCCTAGCCTGAGCCAGGTACCCATTTATACCGACCAACCCCTATGATCGGATGAACAGCTGGGTTGACTGTGGACCAACTGCCGCAACTAGAATTCGAACCGATAAAGCTCGACCTTTGGGCGGAGCCTGTGAATGCAGGACGACTAACCAATACACCACGTAGACACTTTATTATTATTAAATGTGTTCTGCGTCTGTTCTGATCCCCTGAGAACTGGTTGGAGTTCAGGGAGGTGAGATGCGAATACATACGTTCATCTGTTTTGGTTTTGGGTGGATGGAAATATGTAGATGAAGAAGAAGTAAGAAGAAGAAGGAGATGATGAAATAAAAAAGTAGGAAGAGAAAGAAGGAGAAGAGGATTAAGAGCAACAAGAAGGAAGAAGGAGAAGGAAGAAGATGCTGAAATAAGAAAGTAGGAAGAGAAAGAAGGAGAAGAAGAGGATTAAGAGCATCAAGAAGGAAGAAGGAGAAGTAAGAAGAAGAAGATGATGAAATAAGAAAGTAGGAAGAGAAAGAAGGAGAAGAAGAAGAGGATTAAGAGCAACAAGAAGGAAGAAGGAGAAGGAAGAAGAAGAAGAAGAAGAAGAAGCAGAAGAAGAAGAAGGATCAAGAAGGAAGAAGAAAAAAAAGAAGTAGGAAGAGAAAGAAGGAGAAGAAGAAGATTAAGAAGAAGAACAAGAAGAAGAAGAAGAAGGAAGAAGAAGAACAAGAAGGAAGTACAAGAAAAACAAGAAGGAGCGACTATGAACAGCGATCAGTAGAACAGGAATAGAGAGGAGTGTTCAAGACGCTAATCAAAGGGCCTTCTCTGCTCGACTGGTTCATTTACAAAAATTTAAACTCCTCTTTAGTCACAGGTGAATGAAGGCGTTTTTTCTCCCCCCTTTTTTATTCCTTAAACGAAGAGAAAACATTTACTTGTGTGGATGTGTGTTTCATCTTACAGCAAGACTGAGTGTAACTTGTATATAACAGTTAAGGATGTGTGTGTGTGTGTGTGTGTGTGTGTGTGTGTGTGTGTGTAGTTGAGGAGCTGGAAGGCATTGGCGCTTGTGACCAAATGGAAATGCTTTACCTTTCTCATTCCTCTGTCCACTAGTTCCAAACCCATTTCCTACAGAGGTGATGGTGGTGGTGATCGAGTGAGTAGATAGCACCTGTGTTTGAACTCCCATTTTATTCCCCTGGATTTTGGTCACGTCAGGCCATACCATCCTCTGCAAGCCAATGGCGAGCCGACATGTGACCTACTGTGTAATGAGGTGATTGGAGCTCCCTCCTGTATTGTATAGTGATGGCCTCCAGTGGATCTCCGTCGTAGGGAAGAAAGAGTCCGACTGTACATCGTGGTCAAGGAAGTGATGTCACTCCGGCTCACATGAAGCTTCTATAGGAGAGAGGGGGTGATTGGGGAGTTCCTCCTTCTATCTTCCCTCCATCTTCCTACTCATTTACCTTCCATATCATGTCCTCCATCTAGCTGGTCCTCCTCCTCCTACTTTCCCTCCATCTAGCTGGTCCACCTCCATCTACCTTCCCTTCATCCTCCTACTCATTTTCTCTCCATCTCATGTCCTCCATCTAGCTGGTCCTCCTCCTACTACCTTCCCTCCATCCTCCTACTCATTTTCCCTCCATCTCATGTCCTCCATCTAGCTGGTCCTCCTCCTCCTACCTTCCCTCCATCCTCCTACTCATTTTCCCTCCATCTAGCTGGTCCACCTCCATCTACCTTTCCTCCATCCTCCTACTCATTTTCCCTCCGTCTAGCTGGTCCTCCTCCTTCTACTTTCCCTCCATCCTCCTACTCATTTTCCCTCCATCTCATGTCCTCTATCTAGCTGGTCCACCTCCTCCTACCTTCCCTCCATCCTCCTACTCATTTTCCTTCCATCTAGCTGGTCCACCTCCATCTACCTTCCCTCCATCCTCCTATTCATTTTCCCTCCATCTAGCTGGTCCTCCTCCTCCTACCTTCCCTCCATCCTCCTACTCATTTCCCTCCATCCCATGTCCTCCATCTAGCTGGTCCACCTCCTCCTTTCCCTCCATCCTTCAACTCATTTTCCCTCCATCTAGCTGGTCCTCCGACCTTCCCTCCACCATCCTACTCATTTCCCCCATCTCCTCCATCTAGCTGGTCCACCACCTCCTCCATCCTTCTTGGTAGAACTTGGTCATAAAAGCTTCATGATTGGAGCCCACAACTTGTGCTTCACCTAAGTTGTAATAATGAGTGACGCTACTCCAGCTGCTCCTCCTCCTGCTGCTGTTGTATTCTGCTGCTCCTCCTCCTGCTGCTGTTGTATTCTGCTGCTGCTCCTGCTGCTGTTGTATTCTGCTGCTGTTGTATTGTGCTACTGCTCCAGCTGCTGTTGTATTCTGCTGCTGCTCCTGCTGCTGTTGTATTCTGCTGCTGCTCCTGCTGCTGTTGTATTCTGTTGCTGCTCCTGCTGCTGCTGTTGTATTCTGCTGCTGCTCCTGCTGCTGTTGTATTCTGCTGCTGCTCCTGCTGCTGTTGTATTCTGCTGCTGCTCCTGCTGCTGTTGTATTCTGCTGCTCCTCCTGCTGCTGTTGTATTCTGCTTCTGCTCCTGCTGCTGTTGTATTCTGCTGCTGCTCCTGCTGCTGTTGTATTCTGCTGCTGCTCCTGCTGCTGTTGTATTCTGCTGCTCCTCCTGCTGCTGTTGTATTCTGCTTCTGCTCCTGCTGCTGTTGTATTCTGCTGCTGCTCCTGCTGCTGTTGTATTCTGCTGCTGCTCCTGCTGCTGTTGTATTCTGTTGCTGCTCCTGCTGCTGCTGTTGTATTCTGCTGCTGCTCCTGCTGCTGTTGTATTCTGCTGCTGCTCCTGCTGCTGTTGTATTCTGCTGCTGCTCCTGCTCCTGCTGTATTCTGCTGCTCCTCCTGCTCCTGCTGTATTCTGCTGCTCCTCCTGCTGCTGTTGTATTCTGCTGGTGCTCCTGCTGCTGTTGTATTCTGCTGCTGCTCCTGCTGCTGTTGTATTCTGCTGCTCCTCCTGCTGCTGTTGTATTCTGCTGCTGCTCCTGCTGCTGTTGTATTCTGCTGCTGCTCCTGCTGTTGTTGTATTCTGCTGCTTTTCCTGCTGCTGTTGTATTCTGCTTCTGCTCCTGCTGCTGTTGTATTCTGCTGCTGCTCCTGCTGCTGTTGTATTCTGCTGCTCCTCCTGCTGCTGTTGTATTCTGCCGCTGCTCCTGCTGCTGTTGTATTCTGCTGCTGCTCCTGCTGCTGTTGTATTCTGCTGCTGCTGCTGCTGCTGCTGTTTTATTCTGCTGCTCCTCCTGCTGCTGTTGTATTCTGCTGCTGCTCCTGCTGCTGTTGTATTCTGTTGGTGCTCCTGCTGCTGTTGTATTCTTCTGCTGCTCCTGCTGCTGTTGTATTCTGCTGCTCCTCCTGCTGCTGTTGTATTCTGCTGCTGCTCCTGCTGCTGTTGTATTCTGCTGCTGCTCCTGCTGCTGTTGTATTCTGCTGCTCCTCCTGCTGCTGTTGTATTCTGCTGCTGCTCCTGCTGCTGTTGTATCTGCTGCTGTTGTATTCTGCTGCTGCTCCTGCTGCTGTTGTATCTGCTGCTGTTGTATTCTGCTGCTGCTCCTGCTGCTGTTGTATCTGCTGCTGTTGTATTCTACTGCTGTTCCTGCTCCTGCTGTATTCTGCTGCTCCTCCTGCTGCTGCTGTATTCTGCTGCTGCTCCTGCTGCTGTTGTATTCTGCTGCTCCTCCTGCTCCTGCTGTATTCTGCTGCTGCTCCTGCTGCTGTTGTATTCTGCTGCTCCTCCTGCTCCTGCTGTATTCTGCTGCTCCTCCTGCTGCTGTTGTATTCTGCTGGTGCTCCTGCTGCTGTTGTATTCTGCTGCTGCTCCTGCTGCTGTTGTATTCTGCTGCTCCTCCTGCTGCTGTTGTATTCTGCTGCTGCTCCTGCTGCTGTTGTATTCTGCTGCTGCTCCTGCTGCTGTTGTATTCTGCTGCTCCTCCTGCTGCTGTTGTATTCTGCTTCTGCTCCTGCTGCTGTTGTATTCTGCTGCTGCTCCTGCTGCTGTTGTATTCTGCTGCTCCTCCTGCTGCTGTTGTATTCTGCCGCTGCTCCTGCTGCTGTTGTATTCTGCTGCTGCTCCTGCTGCTGTTGTATTCTGCTGCTGCTGCTGCTGCTGCTGTTGTATTCTGCTGCTCCTCCTGCTGCTGTTGTATTCTGCTGCTGCTCCTGCTGCTGTTGTATTCTGTTGGTGCTCCTGCTGCTGTTGTATTCTTCTGCTGCTCCTGCTGCTGTTGTATTCTGCTGCTCCTCCTGCTGCTGTTGTATTCTGCTGCTGCTCCTGCTGCTGTTGTATTCTGCTGCTCCTCCTGCTGCTGTTGTATTCTGCTGCTCCTCCTGCTGCTGTTGTATTCTGCTGGTGCTCCTGCTGCTGTTGTATCTGCTGCTGTTGTATTCTGCTGCTGCTCCTGCTGCTGTTGTATCTGCTGCTGTTGTATTCTGCTGCTGCTCCTGCTGCTGTTGTATCTGCTGCTGTTGTATTCTGCTGCTGCTCCTGCTCCTGCTGTATTCTGCTGCTCCTCCTGCTGCTGCTGTATTGTGCTGCTGCTCCTGCTGCTGTTGTATTCTGCTGCTGCTCCTGCTGCTGTTGTATCTGCTGCTGTTGTATTCTGCTCCTGCTCCTGCTCCTGCTGTATTCTGCTGCTCCTGCTCCTGCTGTATTCTGCTCCTCCTGCTCCTGCTGTATTCTGCTGCTCCTCCTGCTGCTGTTGTATTCTGCTTCTGCTCCTGCTGTTGTTGTATTCTGCTGCTCCTCCTGCTGCTGTTGTATTCTGCTGCTGCTCCTGTTGCTGTTGTATTCTGCTGCTGCTCCTGCTGCTGTTGTATTCTGCTGCTGCTCCTGCTGTTGTCGTATTCTGCTGCTGTCGTATTCTGCTGCTGCTCCTGCTGTTGTTGTATTCTGCTGCTGCTCCTGCTGCTGTTGTATTCTCCTGCTCCTCCTGCTGCTGTTGTATTCTGCTGCTGCTCCTGCTGCTGTTGTATTCTGCTGCTGCTCCTGCTGCTGTTGTATTCTGCTACTGCTCCTGCTGCTGTTGTATTCTGCTGCTGCTCCTGCTGCTGCTGTTGTATTCTGCTGCTGCTCCTGCTGCTGTTGTATCTGCTGCTGTTGTATTCTGCTGCTGCTCCTGCTGCTGTTGTATTCTGCTACCGTTGTATTCTGCTGGTGCTCCTGCTGTTGTTGTATTCTGCTGCTGCTCCTGCTGCTGTTGTATTCTGCTGCTGCTCCTGCTGCTGTTGTATCTGCTGCTGTTGTATTCTGCTGCTGCTCCTGCTGCTGTTGTATTCTGCTACTGTTGTATTCTGCTGGTGCTCCTGCTGTTGTTGTATTCTGCTGCTGCTCCTGCTGCTGTTGTATTCTGTTGCTGCTCCTGCTGCTGTTGTATTCTGATACTGCTCCTGCTGTTGTATTCTGCTGCTCCTCCTGCTGCTGTTGTATTCTGCTGCTGCTCCTGCTGCTGTTGTATTCTGCTGCTGCTGCTGCTCCTGCTGCTGTTGTATTCTGATACTGTCCTGCTCCTGCTGTTGTATTCTGCTACTGCTCCTGCTGTTGTATTCTGCTGCTGCTCCTGCTGTTGTCGTATTCTGCTGCTCCTTTCCTTGCGCTACCTCGCTAAAGCGGGAGACAGCGACGAAGTATGATAAATAAAGCTAAATTATATATATATATATATATATATATATATATATATATATATATATATATATATATATATATATATATATATAAATCATTTTATTTATGTATTTCAGGATGGCGCGCGTAGAGACATATTAAAAATAAAGGCAGCCGAGCGAAATTTCATTCTATTTAATACTTTTTTTTATGTATAGTTTTGTTGTGTGTGTGTGTGTGTGTGTGTGTGTGTGGTCAGGACTTTGCACCTGCATACCTTCGCTGAGAGAGAGAGAGAGAGAGAGAGAGAGAGAGAGAGAGAGAGAGAGAGAGAGAGAGAGAGAGAGAGAGAGAGAGAGATGAGCACAGAAATAAAATTGTTGGATGCCGGGTTTTTTTTTTGCGTTTTTTTTTTCTTTATTTTTTTTTTTGTGTGTGTGACAGACTAGTTTGATGGCGATGCAATATATTTTGTACTGTGGGGGAAACGGAGGGGCGTTGTGGGGGTGGGCCTAGGTTACCAGTGCGCTGCTTGCGCTTCTGTGGGGGAAACGGAGGGGGGTTGTGGGGTTGGGCCTAGGCTCTCAGTGCGCTGCCTGCGCTTCTGTGGGGGAAACGGAGGGGGGTTGTGGGGGTGGGCCTAGGCTACCAGTGCGCTGCCTGCGCTACTGTGGGGGAAACGGAGGGGGATTGTGGGGGTTGTGGGGGTGGGCGCAGGCTACCAGTGCGCTGCCTGCGCTACTGTGGGGGAAACGGAGGAGCGTTGTGGGGGTTGTGTGGGTGGGCCTAGGCTACCAGTGCGCTGCTTGCGCTACTGTGGGGGAAACGGAGGAGCATTGTGGGGGTTGTGGGGGTGGGCCTAGGCTACCAGTGCGCTGCCTGCGCTACTGTGGGGGAAACGGAGGGGGGTTGTGGGGGTGGGGGTTAGGCTTACCAGTGCGCTGCCTGCGCTACTGTGGGGGAAACGGAGGAGCATTGTGGGGGTTGTGGGGGTGGGGGTTAGGCTTACCAGTGCGCTGCCTGCGCTACTGTGGGGGAAACGGAGGAGCATTGTGGGGGTTGTGGGGGTGGGCCTAGGCTACCAGTGCGCTGCCTGCGCTACTGTGGGGGAAACGGAGGGGGGTTGTGGGGGTTGTGGGGGTGGGCCTAGGCTACCAGTGCGCTGCTTGCGCTACTGTGGGGGAAACGGAGGAGCATTGTGGGGGTTGTGGGGGTGGGCCTAGGCTACCAGTGCGCTGCCTGCGCTACTGTGGGGGAAACGGAGGAGCGTTGTGGGGGTTGTGGGGGTGGGGGTTAGGCTTACCAGTGCGCTGCCTGCGCTACTGTGGGGGAAACGGAGGAGCATTGTGGGGGTTGTGGGGGTGGGCCTAGGCTACCAGTGCGCTGCCTGCGCTACTGTGGGGGAAACGGAGGAGCATTGTGGGGGTTGTGGGGGTGGGCCTAGGCTACCAGTGCGCTGCCTGCGCTACTGTGGGGGAAACGGAGGGGGGTTGTGGGGGTTGTGGGGGTGGGCCTAGGCTACCAGTGCGCTGCTTGCGCTACTGTGGGGGAAACGGAGGAGCATTGTGGGGGTTGTGGGGGTGGGCCTAGGCTACCAGTGCGCTGCCTGCGCTACTGTGGGGGAAACGGAGGAGCGTTGTGGGGGTTGTGGGGGTGGGGGTTAGGCTTACCAGTGCGCTGCCTGCGCTACTGTGGGGGAAACGGAGGGGGGTTGTGGGGGTGGGCCTAGGCTACCAGTGCGCTGCCTGCGCTACTGTGGGGGAAACGGAGGAGCATTGTGGGGGTTGTGGGGGTGGGCCTAGGCTACCAGTGCGCTGCCTGCGCTACTGTGGGGGAAACGGAGGGGGGTTGTGGGGGTTGTGGGGGTGGGCCTAGGCTACCAGTGCGCTGCCTGCGCTACTGTGGGGGAAACGGAGGAGCATTGTGGGGGTTGTGGGGGTGGGCCTAGGCTACCAGTGCGCTGCTTGCGCTACTGTGGGGGAAACGGAGGAGCATTGTGGGGGTTGTGGGGGTGGGCGCAGGCTACCAGTGCGCTGCCTGCGCTACTGTGGGGGAAACGGAGGAGCATTGTGGGGGTTGTGGGGGTGGGGGTTAGGCTTACCAGTGCGCTGCCTGCGCCGTTTTTTGTGGGAGGAGGTGGCGCTGTGGGGGTATGTGCGCGCTGCGCGAGCGCCTATGAGGATGAAGGTTTTCTCTATCCATGCGCTGTCTGCGCCGCTTTCTTTAGGGCGGGGGGGGTTGTGGAATCTACTCGGGCGTTTAAAATCTACCCGGGCGTTTTTTTTTTTTTATCTACCCGGGCGTTTTTTTTTTTTTTATCTACCCGTGCGTTTTTTTTTTTCTTTATCTGCCCGGGCGTTTTTTTTTTTTTTTTATCTACCCGGGCGTTTTTTTTTTATCTACCCGGGCGTGTTTTTTTTTTAATCTACCCGGGCGGTTTTTTTTTTTTTTTAATCTACCCGGGAGTTTTTTTTATATCTACCTGGGCGTTTTTTTTATATATACCCGGGCGTTTTTTATATACCCGGGCGTTTTTATATATATATATATATATATATATATATATATATATATATATATATATATATATACCCGGGCGGGGTTTTTTTTATCTACCCGGGCGTTTTCTTTTTTATCTACCTGGGCGTTTTTTTATCTACCCGGGCGTTTTTTCATATACCGGGACGGTTTTTTTTATATACCCGTGCTTTTTTTTTCATACCCGGGCGTTTTTTTTTATATACCCGGGCGTTTTTATATACCCGGGCTTTTTTTTTATATACCCGGGCGGTTTTTTATATACCCGGGCGTTTTTTTTATATACCGGGGCGTTTTTTTTTATATATATACCGGGGGCGTTTTTTTTATATATATATACATATACCCGGGCGTTTTTTTTATATACCCGGGCGTTTTTTTTTTTTATATACCCGGGCGTTTTTTTTTAATATCCGGGCGTTTTTTATATATACCCGGGCGTTTTTTTTTTTTTTATATATATACCCGGGCGTTTTTTTTTTATATACCCGGGCGTTTTTTTTTTCCTGCGTGTTAGGGAAAATAATAGAAAAAAAAAAAAACGCTTTCTGGAAAGAAAATGGTTCTAAATAGTTTGGGCACCGCTGTGTGTAGAAAATGGGAGGTAAATTTTAAATGTCGCTGAGGTTTGTAGGCCATTTTTTGTGGGTTTGGAGGTGGTGGTGTGGGGGTGTGGGGGCTGGTTGGGGTTAGTAGGCTGGGTGACACTTGTGGGGGCGAGGTGTGGGGTGTGGGGGGGTTGTGTGGGGGTGTGGGGGAAAGGTTATAAAATAGCTTTGGGTAGGATGGTTTGGGTAATGGCTGCCGAGCCGAGCCGGGCCGAGTCGAGCCGAGCCGAGCCGAGGCGAGGCGTGTCTAGCCGAGCCGAGTCTAGCCGAGGCGAGCCGAGTCAAGCCGAGCCTAGCCGAGCCGAGGCGAGGCGAGTCGAGCCGAGCCGAGCCGAACCGAGCCGAGTCTCACCTCACTTCGCCTCACCTCACCTCACCTCACCTCACCACGCCTCACCTCATCTCACATCACCTCGGCTCACCTCACCTCACCTCACCTCACCTCGCCTCACCTCACCTCACCTCACCTCACCTCACCTCGCCTCACCTCACCACGCCTCACCTCACCTCACCTCACCACGCCTCACCTCACCTCACCTCACCTCACCTCGTCTCACCTCGCCTCACCACGCCTCACCTCGCCTCACCTCACCCCACCTCACCTCATCTCACCTCACCTCACCTCGCCTCACCTCACCTCACCTCACCACACCTCACCTCACCTCACCTCACCTCACCTCACCACGCCTCACCTAGCCTCACCTCACCTCACCTCACCTCGCCTCACCTCACCTCACCTCACCTCACCTAGCCTCACCTCACCTCACCTCGCCTCACCTCACCTCACCTCACCTCACCACGCCTCACCTCGCCTCACCTCACCTCACCTCACCTCGCCTAGCCTCACCTCACCTCGCCTAGCCTCACCTCGCCTCACCTAGCCTCACCTCACCTCACCTCACCTCAGGGCAAGAGTGACATGACAGATCATGTTACTGAACATTTTTAGAGGAGGGGGGACGCATTGTGTGAATTTTTCGTGCAATTTCTTATTTTCTTTTTTTTTTCAACATTTCGTGATTGTTATATGAAATGACATTCTTTTTTTTTACAGCATTACGTATATATATGGTAAATGAAATTCCGTTTGTCTTTTAACATCATATAAATATTAAATTAAATTCCTTATGGTTTTTCGATTACATGGATATTAAATGAATATCTTTTTTTTTTCTATGAAGAAAATGAAATTGTTATATGAAGTTCCATGTAAAAGTCTCTCTTCCACACGCCTATCAATTAACACGGAGCTCAATGATTCTCTTTGACCATCTCTCCTATTTACATACGTCTGCTTATGTATGTCTCTCTTTTTTAAACCAGGTATTCCCAATCACCAGTCCTTTTTCAGCACACAAATCCACAAGCTCTTCACCATTTCCATTTACAACACGTACACCAATTATATATATATATATATATATATATATATATATATATATATATATATATATATATATATATATATATATTCCTGAGTCCACGGGGAAATGAAATACGATAAGTTTCCAAGTGCACTTTCGTGTAATAATCACATCATCTAGGGATATATATATATATATATATATATATATATATATATATATATATATATATATATATATATATATATATATATATACCCTAGCCTGAGTCAGGTACCCATTTAACAGACCAACCCCTGGGGGCGGATGAACAGCTAGGTTGACTGTGGGCCGACGTCACCACTGTAATCAGAGGCACATAGCCATGGGAAAGGGGGAATAGAGCAAACGGAAAGGTAGGAAAGCAGTCTCTTACATGAGATGGGGGGGCCAGGTAGTGAAGACCATGGTCGAGTGTGAGGGTGAGAACATGACTTTAGAACAATTATTGAACAATGGAGAACACAGGGGAAGCGGTGAAGATGATGGAAGGGTCCGACATGAAGTGGAGGAAGGACAGGGAAGCGGTGAAGATGATGGAAGGGTCCGACATGAAGTGGAGGAAGGGGAACCCAACCCCACTTCATGAATCGCGCTTCGGATAAAAGCCATTTCTCTCAATTGAATCCTTCGTGACGTATGACCGGGGAAGAGACAGCCAAGTCGACTTGAACGAAAAGAAAAAAGGATTATGGTGGAGCGAGGGGGCCTGCGGAGTGGAGGGGGTCCGAGAGAACGGAGGTGGCGAGGGGGTCTGCGGAGTGGGGGAGGGTCCGAGAGAACGGAGGTGGCGAGGGGGTCTGCGGAGTGGGGGAGGGTCCGAGAGAACGGAGGTGGCGAGGGGGTCTGCGGAGTGGGGGAGGGTCCGAGAGAACGGAGGTGGCGAGGGGGTCTGCGGAGTGGGGGAGGGTCCGAGAGAAAGAAGGTGGTGTGTTGTATGTGGGTATATGAAGGCGTCCGTAATAGCTAGTGAAGGAGGTATACTAAGCCTTGAAGAGTATAATGGTATACCATGGCGTTTTAGCAAGAATGCTGGAAGGTATACGTAAGGTAAGGTCCCAGACCCAGCTGTGTGGGGGGGGTAGAAGACCTCCCAAACCATCGTAAGGTATACGTAAGGTAAGGTAAGGTCCCAGACCCAGCTGAGTAGGGGTAGAAGACCTCCCAAACCATCGTAAGGTATACGTAAGGTAAGGTAAGGTCCCAGACCCAGCTGTGTGGGGGGTAGAAGACCTCCCAAACCATCGTAAGGTATACGTAAGGTAAGGTAAGGTCCCAGACCCAGCTGTGTGGGGGGTAGAAGACCTCCCAAACCATCGTAAGGTATACGTAAGGTAAGGTAAGGTCCCAGACCCAGCTGTGTGGGGGTAGAAGACCTCCCAAACCATCGTAAGGTATAGGTAAGGTAAGGTAAGGTCCCAGACCCAGCTGTGTGGGGGGGTAGAAGACCTCCCAAACCATCGTAAGGTATACGTAAGGTAAGGTAAGGTCCCAGACCCAGCTGTGTGGGGGTAGAAGACCTCCCAAACCATCGTAAGGTATAGGTAAGGTAAGGTAAGGTCCCAGACCCAGCTGTGTGGGGGGGTAGAAGACCTCCCAAACCATCGTAAGGTATACGTAAGGTAAGGTAAGGTCCCAGACCCAGCTGTGTGGGGGTAGAAGACCTCCCAAACCATCGTAAGGTATAGGTAAGGTAAGGTAAGGTCCCAGACCCAGCTGTGTGGGGGTAGAAGACCTCCCAAACCATCGTAAGGTATACGTAAGGTAAGGTAAGGTCCCAGACCCAGCTGTGTGGGGGGTAGAAGACCTCCCAAACCATCGTAAGGTATACGTAAGGTAAGGTAAGGTCCCAGACCCAGCTGTGTGGGGGGTAGAAGACCTCCCAAACCATCGTAAGGTATACGTAAGGTAAGGTAAGGTCCCAGACCCAGCTGTGTGGGGGTAGGAGACCTCCCAAACCATCGTAAGGTATACGTAAGGTAAGGTAAGGTCCCAGACCCAGCTGTGTGGGGGGTAGAAGACCTCCCAAACCATCGTAAGGTATACGTAAGGTAAGGTAAGGTCCCAGACCCAGCTGTGTGGGGGGGTAGAAGACCTCCCAAACCATCGTAAGGTATAGGTAAGGTAAGGTAAGGTCCCAGACCCAGCTGTGTGGGGGGTAGAAGACCTCCCAAACCATCGTAAGGTATAGGTAAGGTAAGGTAAGGTCCCAGACCCAGCTGTGTGGGGGGGTAGAAGACCTCCCAAACCATCGTAAGGTATACGTAAGGTAAGGTAAGGTCCCAGACCCAGCTGTGTGGGGGTAGAAGACCTCCCAAACCATCGTAAGGTATAGGTAAGGTAAGGTAAGGTCCCAGACCCAGCTGTGTGGGGGGGTAGAAGACCTCCCAAACCATCGTAAGGTATAGGTAAGGTAAGGTAAGGTCCCAGACCCAGCTGTGTGGGGGGTAGAAGACCTCCCAAACCATCGTAAGGTATACGTAAGGTAAGGTAAGGTCCCAGACCCAGCTGTGTGGAGGGGTAGAAGACCTCCCAAACCATCGTAAGGTATAGGTAAGGTAAGGTAAGGTCCCAGACCCAGCTGTGTGGGGGGTAGAAGACCTCCCAAACCATCGTAAGGTATAGGTAAGGTAAGGTAAGGTCCCAGACCCAGCTGTGTGGGGGGTAGAAGACCTCCCAAACCATCGTAAGGTATAGGTAAGGTAAGGTAAGGTCCCAGACCCAGCTGTGTGGGGGGTAGAAGACCTCCCAAACCATCGTAAGGTATAGGTAAGGTAAGGTAAGGTCCCAGACCCAGCTGTGTGGGGGGTAGAAGACCTCCCAAACCATCGTAAGGTATAGGTAAGGTAAGGTAAGGTCCCAGACCCAGCTGTGTGGGGGGGTAGAAGACCTCCCAAACCATCGTAAGGTATACGTAAGGTAAGGTAAGGTCCCAGACCCAGCTGTGTGGGGGGTAGAAGACCTCCCAAACCATCGTAAGGTATACGTAAGGTAAGGTAAGGTCCCAGACCCAGCTGTGTGGGGGTAGGAGACCTCCCAAACCATCGTAAGGTATACGTAAGGTAAGGTAAGGTCCCAGACCCAGCTGTCTTGGATGTATAAAGAAAATGGCAATGGTTCTCTGGGGTGATTATAGGAGGAATTATGTGGTGCTCAATTATATGACCGGAGGACGAGTAATGATTATAAGAGAGGATTTGGAAACGATTATAAAGGTTAGGGGATTAAGTGGTGGTGTTTTGATGTTGTGGGGGGGGGGGGGGGGGGGACGAGATCACGTACAAACAAGTCTTTGGTGATATATGTATTGTATGGGGTTATGATGCTCCCCCGGGGGAAAGGGGATTAATGAGTAATATGACCTGGGGACGCTTCTAGTGATCTGTGATGGCTTCGCTCCTCACACAGGGGAAAGGGGATTAATGAGTAATATGACCTGGCTACGCTCCTCACCCAGGGGAAAGGGGATTAATGAGTAATATGACCTGGCTACGCTCCTAGTGATCTGTGATGGCTTCGCTCCTCACCCAGGGGAAAGGGGATTAATGAGTAATATGACCTGGCTTCGCTCCTCACCCAGGGGAAAGGGGATTAATGAGTAATATGACCTGGGGACGCTCCTAGTGATCTGTGATGGCTTCGCTCCTCACACAGGGGAAAGGGGATTAATGAGTAATATGACCTGGCTTCGCTCCTCACCCAGGGGAAAGGGGATTAATGAGTAAAATGTCCTGGGGACGCCCCTCACCCAGGAGGGGAGTGTGAGGGGAAGTTAAAGGATCCTTGAATTTAAGGGAAGTCAAAGGACGTTTCTCCATCTCTCACTTTAGACTATCAGTCGCGGTCCATGCAGGAGGGTGCAAGGCGTGCGCGGGTATAGAGCGCATTGGAACGATGTGGTATACAGGGGGTGACGTGCAGTCAGTGGGTTGAACTAGGACACATGAAGCGATCAAGTGGAAATCAGGAATACATAAGAGCCAGAAATTGGATGTGAGTGGATGAGGCCATTTCTTCTATTCCTGGCGCTACCTCGCCAACGCGGGAAACAAGGAAAATGTTAGAAAAAAAATAAGTGGTCTTGATACTGACTTCCCACTGTAAAGAATAGTATGAAAGATATATATATATATATATATATATATATATATATATATATATATATATATATATATATATATATATATATATTATGATAGACACGATCTATCAGTTCTGGTAGCGAGAATACAAATTTTATATAACTGACGAGCGGGTCACATATATATAAATAAAAGTATTTCCCATATTTACATATTGCAAAGAAAAAGGAAACAAAAAAAAAGTGGACATTAAAAAAAATAGTAAAT
Organism: Panulirus ornatus; assembly: GCF_036320965.1. NCBI lineage: Eukaryota > Metazoa > Arthropoda > Malacostraca > Decapoda > Palinuridae > Panulirus > Panulirus ornatus. Next base: position 96,811 of record NC_092264.1, read on the forward strand.
TGCCTGATTTTAATTGAAAAAGAACTGAACAAACAATATGAAAAGGCGTATCTATATATTTTTTCTCTTTTATTATATATATATATATATATATATATATATATATATATATATATATATATATTTTTTTTTTTTTTTTTTTGCTTTGTCGCTGTCTCCCGCGTTTGCGAGGTAGCGCAAGGAAACAGACGAAAGAAATGGCCCAACCCCGCCCCATACACATGTATATACATACGTCCACACACACAAATATACATACCTACACAGCTTTCCATGGTTTACCCCAGACGCCCCACATGCCCTGATTCAATCCACTGACAGCAAGTCAACCTCGGTATACCACATCGATCCAATTCACTCTATTCCTTGCCCTCCTTTCACCCTCCTGCATGTTCAGGCCCCGATCACACAAAATCTCTTTCACTCCATCTTTCCACCTCCAATTTGGTCTCCCTCTTCTCCTCGTTTCCTCCACCTCCGACACATATATCCTCTTGGTCAATCTTTCCTCACTCATTCTCTCCATGTGCCCAAACCATTTCAAAACACCCTCTTCTGCTCTCTCAACCACGCTCTTTTTATTTCCACACATCTCTCTTACCCTTACGTTACTTACTCGATCAAACCACCTCACACCACACATTGTCCTCAAACATCTCATTTCCAGCACATCCATCCTCCTGCGCACAA
>NC_092264.1:110000-122500 GCF_036320965.1 Panulirus ornatus
GTTTACAAAATTGATGACATAACAGTTCTCACTAACTCTCACAGCTCTCGTTACATCATGCCATGGCTGGTCGAATCACCTTAAAACCTAACATAGAGTCATTAAGGCCGATAATGACATGCTTATATATTTCGACACTTTCTTCATGTGTTAAGAACAATTCTCAAATCATATATAAACACTCACAATGTCTGTTTGGCGGTTTGTTTATGGACGGGGGGATGTAGACAATGCTCACTAACTCTCACGGCTCTCGTTACCTTCCTAAATTATGGCGGGGCTGATTCACACGACTCGGCCGACCCAAGTGATGTAAATATGGCCAGTAATTTCCCCGGGTGTCATTACCCAATAGCATAAATGTCACGTCCTATTAGCCAATCACTATAAAGTTGTTGCCCACCCCACACCCACACCCACACTGTAAAAAAGGAATTTAACCATCCCTTAATTTTGTTCGAGTGGGTGATGCCTCGTAGGGGGGATAAAAAATATATTTTTCTTTTTTCTTTCGTACTATTCGCCATTTCCCACGTCAGCGAGGTAGCGTTAAGAACAGAGGAATGGGCCTTTGAGGGAATATCCTCACCTGGCCCCCTTCTCTGTTCCTTCTTTTGGAAAATTGAAAAAAAAACGAGAGGGGAGGATTTCCAGCCCCCCGCTCCCTCCCCTTTTAGTCGCCTTCTACGACACGCAGGGAATACGTGGGAAGTATTCTTAATCCCCTATCCCCAGGGATATATATATATATATATATATATATATATATATATATATATATATAAACTGGCTTCTGCTCTAGTTAAGCGATTACTATCAGATAAATATGGTTATAGAACTACACGCGAGTGTAGGGGGTTAGGGAGATCCAAACAAAGTAATAATAATTTCATGTTGTTTCAAAAGGCCTGATGCTATTTTGCCGGGGAATTCATGGCATGATTACATTGTAATTAGTTCGAAGGTGGGTATGATATGCTCTCTGTGTGTGTCCTTTCATTCAAGGAAATGTAATCATACATGACTAAATTGGAGTGAAATGTAATCATACATGATTAAATTTAAGTGAAATGTAATCATATATGAGTGAAATGTAATCATATATGAGTAAATTTGACTGAAATGTAATCATATGTGAGTAAATTTGAGTGAAATGTAATCATATATGAGTAAATTTGAGTGAAATGTTATCATATATGAGTAAATTGGAGTGAAATGTAATCATATATGAGTAAATTGGAGTGAAATGTAATCATATATGAGTAAATTGGAGTGAAATGTAATCATATATGAGTAAATTGGAGTGAAATGTAATCACATATGAGTAAATTGGAGTGAAATGTAATCACATGAGTAAATTGGAGTGAAATGTAATCATATATGAGTAAATTGGAGTGAAATGTAATCATATATGAGTAAATTTTGAGTGAAATGTAATCATATATGAGTAAATTGGAGTGAAATGTAATCACATATGAGTAAATTGGAGTGAAATGCAATCATATATGAGTAAATTGGAGTGAAATGCAATCATATATGAGTAAATTGGAGTGAAATGTAATCATATATAAGTAAATTGGAGTGAAATGTAATCATATATGAGTAAATTTGAGTGAAATGTAATCATATATGAGTAAATTGGAGTGAAATGTAATCATATATGAGTAAATTGGAGTTAAATGTAATCATATATGAGTAAATTGGAGTGAAATGTAATCATATATGAGTAAATTGGAGTGAAATGCAATCATATATGAGTAAATTGGAGTGAAATGTAATCATATATGAGTAAATTGGAGTGAAATGCAATCATATATGAGTAAATTTGAGTGAAATGTAATCATATATGAGTAAATTTGAGTGAAATGCAATCATATATGAGTAAATTTGAGTGAAATGCAATCATATATGAGTAAATTTGAGTGAAATATGGTGTTGTATTATCAGTGTGTTGTAAGAAGGTTCAGTGTGATTAGGATTGTAATAGTTTGTGTTTAAGATGATTAGGATTGTAATGGTTTGTGTTCAAGATGATTAGGATTGTAATGGTTTGTGTTCAAGATGATTAGGATTGTAATGGTTTGTGTTCAAGATGATTAGGATTGTAATGGTTTGTGTTCAAGATGATTAGGATTGTAATGGTTTGTGTTCAAGATGATTAGGATTGTAATGGTTTGTGTTCAAGATGATTAGGATTGTAATGGTTTGTGTTCAAGATGATTAGGATTGTAATAGTTTGTGTTCAAGATGATTAGGATTGTAATGGTTTGTGTTCAAGATGATTAGGATTGTAATAGTTTGTGTTCAAGATGATTAGGATTGTAATGGTTTGTGTTCAAGATGATTAGGATTGTAATGGTTTGTGTTCAAGATGATTAGGATTGTAATAGTTTGTGTTCAAGATGATTAGGATTGTAATGGTTTGTGTTCAAGATGATTAGGATTGTAATGGTTTGTGTTCAAGATGATTAGGATTGTAATAGTTTGTGTTCAAGATGATTAGGATTGTAATGGTTTGTGTTCAAGATGATTAGGATTGTAATGGTTTGTGTTCAAGATGATTAGGATTGTAATAGTTTGTGTTCAAGATGATTAGGATTGTAATGGTTTGTGTTCAAGATGATTAGGATTGTAATGGTTTGTGTTCAAGATGATTAGGATTGTAATAGTTTGTGTTCAAGATGATTAGGATTGTAATGGTTTGTGTTCAAGATGATTAGGATTGTAATGGTTTGTGTTCAAGATGATTAGGATTGTAATGGTTTGTGTTCAAGATGATTAGGATTGTAATAGTTTGTGTTCAAGATGATTAGGATTGTAATAGTTTGTGTTCAAGATGATTAGGATTGTAATAGTTTGTGTTCAAGATGATTAGGATTGTAATGGTTTGTGTTCAAAATGATTAGGATTGTAATAGTTTGTGTTCAAGATGATTAGGATTGTAATAGTTTGTGTTCAAGATGATTAGGATTGTAATAGTTTGTGTTCAAGATGATTAGGATTGTAATAGTTTGTGTTCAAGATGATTAGGATTGTAATAGTTTGTGTTCAAGATGATTAGGATTGTAATAGTTTGTGTTCAAGATGATTAGGATTGTCATGGTTTGTGGTTCAAGATGATTAGGATTGTAATAGTTTGTGTTCAAGATTGATTAGGGTTGTAATAGTTTGTGTTCAAGATGATTAGGGTGTATATGGTTTGTGTTCAATGATGATTAGGATTGTAATGGTTTTGTGTTCAATGATGATTAGGATTATAATGGTTTTGTGTGCAGATGATTAGGATTGTAATGGTTTGTTTCAAGATGATTAGGATTGTTGTTCAGAGATAGGTTGTTGGTGTTCAATGATGATAGGGATTGTAATGGTTTGTGTTCAAGATGATTTGGGATTTATGATTGTGTTCAAGATGATTAGGATTGTATGGTTTGGTGTTCAAGGATGATTAGGGTTGTAATGGTTTGTGTTCAAGATGATTAGGATTGTAATGGTTTGTGTTCAAGATGATTAGGTTGTAATAGTTTGTGTTCTAGAGATTAGGATTGGTAATGGGTTTGTGTTCAAGATGATTAGGATTATGATTGTGTTAAAGATGATTAGGATTGTAATGGTTTGTGTTCAAGATGATTAGGATTGTAATAGTTTGTGTTCAAGATGATTAGGATTGTAATGGTTTGTGTTCAAGATGATTAGGATTGTAATAGTTTGTGTTCAAAATGATTAGGATTGTAATAGTTTGTGTTCAAGATGATTAGGATTGTAATAGTTTGTGTTCAAGATGATTAGGATTGTAATGGTTTGTGTTCAAGATGATTAGGATTATAATGTATAGACGATATTAGATCATGTATAGACGACATTAGATCATGTATAGACGACATTAGATCATGTATAGACGACATTAGATCATCTGTAGACGACATTAGATCATGTATAGACGACATTAGATCATGTATAGACGACATTAGATCATCTGTAGACGACATTAGATCATGTATAGACGACATTAGATCATGTATAGACGACATTAGATCATGTATAGACGACATTAGATCATGTATAGACGACATTAGATCATCTGTAGACGACATTAGATCACGTATAGACGACATTAGATCGTGTATAGACGACATTAGATCGTGTATAGACGACATTAGATCGTGTATAGACGACATTAGATCATTTATAGACGACATTAGATCATGTATAGACGACATTAGATCATGTATAGACGACATTAGATCATTTATAGACGACATTAGATCATGTATAGACGACATTAGATCATGTATAGACGACATTAGATCATGTATAGACGACATTAGATCATCTGTAGACGACATTAGATCACGTATAGACGACATTAGATCGTGTATAGACGACATTAGATCGTGTATAGACGACATTAGATCATTTATAGACGACATTAGATCATTTATAGACGACATTAGATCGTGTATAGACGACATTAGATCACGTATAGACGATATTAGATCATGTATAGACGACATTAGATCATGTATAGACGACATTAGATCATGTATAGACGACATTAGATCATCTGTAGACGACATTAGATCACGTATAGACGACATTAGATCGTGTATAGACGACATTAGATCGTGTATAGACGACATTAGATCATTTATAGACGACATTAGATCATGTATAGACGACATTAGATCATGTATAGACGACATTAGATCATGTATAGACGACATTAGATCATGTATAGACGACATTAGATCATCTGTAGACGACATTAGATCATGTATAGACGACATTAGATCATGTATAGACGACATTAGATCACGTATAGACGATATTAGATCATGTATAGACGACATTAGATCATGTATAGACGACATTAGATCATGTATAGACGACATTAGATCACGTATAGACGATATTAGATCATGTATAGACGACATTAGATCATGTATAGACGACATTAGATCATGTATAGACGACATTAGATCATGTATAGACGACATTAGATCATCTGTAGACGACATTAGATCATGTATAGACGACATTAGATCATGTATAGACGACATTAGATCACGTATAGACGACATTAGATCATGTATAGACGACATTAGATCATGTATAGACGACATTAGATCATGTATAGACGACATTAGATCACGTATAGACGATATTAGATCATGTATAGACGACATTAGATCATCTGTAGACGACATTAGATCATGTATAGACGACATTAGATCACGTATAGACGACATTAGATCATGTATAGACGACATTAGATCACGTATAGACGATATTAGATCATGTATAGACGACATTAGATCATGTATAGACGACATTAGATCATGTATAGACGACATTAGATCACGTATAGACGACATTAGATCGTGTATAGACGACATTAGATCACGTATAGACGACATTAGATCATGTATAGACGACATTAGATCACGTATAGACGATATTAGATCATGTATAGACGACATTAGATCATCTGTAGACGACATTAGATCATGTATAGACGACATTAGATCACGTATAGACGATATTAGATCATGTATAGACGACATTAGATCATGTATAGACGACATTAGATCATGTATAGACGACATTAGATCACGTATAGACGACATTAGATCATGTATAGACGACATTAGATCACGTATAGACGACATTAGATCACGTATAGACGACATTAGATCATCTATAGACGACATTAGATCATGTATAGACGACATTAGATCATGTATAGACGACATTAGATCATGTATAGACGACATTAGATCATCTGTAGACGACATTAGATCATGTATAGACGACATTAGATCATGTATAGACGACATTAGATCATGTATAGACGACATTAGATCATGTATAGACGACATTAGATCATCTATAGACGACATTAGATCATCTATAGACGACATTAGATCATCTATAGACGACATTAGATCATGTATAGACGACATTAGATCATGTATAGATGACATTAGATCATGTATAGACGACATTAGATCATTTATAGACGACATTAGATCATGTATAGACGACATTAGATCATGTATAGACGACATTAGATCATCTGTAGACGACATTAGATCATGTATAGACGACATTAGATCATGTATAGACGACATTAGATCATGTATAGATGACATTAGATCACGTATAGACGACATTAGATCATGTATAGACGACATTAGATCACGTATAGACGACATTAGATCGTGTATAGACGACATTAGATCATTTATAGACGACATTAGATTGTGCATAGACGCTATTAGATCCCAAATCATGTCGGGTTAGTTACACAGAGTAGCTGGGGCGCCTCTCTCTCTCTCTCTCTCTCTCTCTCTCTCTCTCTCTCTCTCTCTCTCTCTCTCTCTCTCTCTCTCTCTCTCTCTCTCTCTCCGGGGAAACATCATTTAAAATAAAAAGCTGTAGAATTTCTGTCTTTTTTTTTTTCAAGTCCCGAAATGAAGGATGTGGACTTCTGCCGCGTCAGTGATGTATCTTTCGCTCCATGAAAAAGTTAAGGTCTTCTAAAAGTCCTTTTTCTTTCTCCCTCTTTTTTTTTTTTTTTTTTAATGCGAACGTGATCAGAGGGATTTATTTCATCTTTTTTTTTCTTTTAGTTTTAAGATAAATTTTGGTGTTTTCTTAAGATAGATTTTGATGTTTTTTTTATGATGAATTTTGGTGTTTTCTTAAGATGAATTTTGGTGTTTTTTTTAAGATGAATTTTGGTGTTTTCTTAAGATGAATTTTGGTGTTTTTTTTTTTAAGATGAATTTTGGTGTTTTCTTAAGGTGAATTTTGGTGTTTTCTTAAGATAAATTTTGGTGTTTTCTTAAGATAAATTTTGGTGTTTTCTTAAGATAAATTTTGTTTTCTTAAGTTAAATTTTGTTTTTTCTTAAGTTAAATTTTGTTTTTTTCTTAAGTTAAATTTTGGTTTTTTCTTAAGATAAATTTTGGTGTTTTCTTAAGATAAATTTTGGTATTTTCCTAAGATGAATTTTGGTGTTTTCTTAAGATAAATTTTGGTCTAGTTCACAGTATAACGATTTCTATGCTTACCAGCACAGTTTGTCTAGATCACAGTATAACGTTTTCTATGCTTACCTGCACAGTTTGTCTAGATCACAGTATAACGATTTCTATGCTTACCAGCACAGTTTGTCTAGATCACAGTATAACGTTTTCTATGCTTACCTGCACAGTTTATCTAGATCACATTATAACGTTTTCTATGCTTACAGTTTGTCTAGATCACAATATAACGTTTTCTATGCTTACCTGCACAGTTTGTCTAGATCACAGTATAACGATTTCTATGCTTACCAGCACAGTTTGTCTAGATCACAGTATAACGTTTTCTATGCTTACCTGCACAGTTTATCTAGATCACATTATAACGTTTTCTATGCTTACAGTTTGTCTAGATCACAGTATAACGTTTTCTATGCTTACCTGCACAGTTTGTCTAGATCACAGTATAACGATTTCTATTCTTACCAGCACAGTTTGTCTAGATCACAGTATAACGTTTTCTATGCTTACCTGCACAGTTTATCTAGATCACATTATAACGTTTTCTATGCTTACAGTTTGTCTAGATCACAATATAACGTTTTCTATGCTTACCTGCACAGTTTGTCTAGATCACAGTATAACGATTTCTATGCTTACCAGCACAGTTTGTCTAGATCACAGTATAACGTTTTCTATGCTTACCTGCACAGTTTATCTAGATCACATTATAACGTTTTCTATGCTTACAGTTTGTCTAGATCACAATATAACGTTTTCTATGCTTACCTGCACAGTTTGTCTAGATCACAGTATAACGATTTCTATGCTTACCAGCACAGTTTGTCTAGATCACAGTATAACGTTTTCTATGCTTACCTGCACAGTTTATCTAGATCACATTATAACGTTTTCTATGCTTACAGTTTGTCTAGATCACAATATAACGTTTTCTATGCTTACCTGCACAGTTTGTCTAGATCACAGTATAACGATTTCTATGCTTACCTGCACAGTTTGTCTAGATCACAGTATAACGTTTTCTATGCTTACCTGCACAGTTTGTCTAGATCACAGTATAACGTTTTCTATGCTTACCTACACAGTTTGTCTAGATCACAGTATAACGTTTTCTATGCTTACCTGCACAGTTTGTCTAGATCACAGTATAACGTTTTCTATGCTTACCTGCACAGTTTGTCTAGATCACAGTATAACGTTTTCTATGCTTACCAGCACAGTTTGTCTGTTGATATAAATATTTATATACATTTCTTCACAACACAGGTACGGTGTTGGTGTCTCTCATGCTGCTTTGATCCTGTAGCAAGCCTTTCCTTCAGTCAAGTGGGATCATATTTTTGCCATAATGGAACAGTCGTGAGTCAGAAGAAATGGATTGTGATGAAGATGATGATGATAGCAAAAAAATGTTGGATCTTGCACCAAGCTAAGGTTAGTGATGAGGGGGTGAGGGTTTTTGATTGAGGGGGTGAAGTGGTTTTGTGATTGAGGGGGTGAGGTGGTTTTTGATTGAGGGGGTGAAGTGGTTTTGATTGAGGGGGTGAGGTGGTTTTGATTGAGGGGGTGAGGGTTTTGATTGAGGGGGTGAGGTGGTTTTTGATTGAGGGGGTGAGGTGGTTTTGATTGAGGTGGTGGGGTGGTTTTGATTGAGGGGGTGGGGTGGTTTTGATTGAGGGGGTGAGGTGGTTTTGATTGAAGGGGTGAGGTGGTTTTGATTGAGGGGGTGAGGTGGTTTTGATTGAGGGGGTGGGGTGGTTTTGATTGAGGGGGTGAGGTGGTTTTGATTGAGGGGGTGAGGTGGTTTTGATTGAGGGGGTGAGGTGGTTTTGATTGAGGGGGTGAGGTGGTTTTGATTGAGGGGGTGAGGTGGTTTTGTGATTGAGGGGGTGAGGTGGTTTTGATTGAGGGTTTGGGGTTTTGATTGACGGGGTGAGGTGGTTTTGATTGAGGGGGTGAGGTGGTTTTGATAAGGGGGGGAGGGGAGTTGGGGGGAAGAATCTTGTTAGATTTCTCTTTTTTTTTGAGTAATGTCGAATTTTTGAGATTATCTATGATGAATGATTAGTGTGTCCACAACATATTGATTTTTGACTGATTGAAAAGGTGGAAAAAAAAATTTTTTTTTGGTGTGCATCAACGTTGAAATGGCTCTCTCTCTCTCTCTCTCTCTCTCTCTCTCTCTCTCTCTCTCTCTCTCTCTCTCTCTCTCTCTCTCTCCAGTGATATTTGGAAAGATAAAAGACATGTTATTTTTATATGATTTAGTGCATAAGATAAACCTGTTCTTTTGATAAAAAGAATATCTTGGATATTCTCAGTATATATTCTTACTATTGTATATGTTATTATTCTCCAATAAACTTTTTTCAGTAAACTTTCATCATCTGAGAAATTAAATCATGACATTTTGATACAATTTTTCCATAAATTTTCGTTCAATATTACGAAAAATGACTTCATTGAATTTAAGTGAGTTTCATCACATTGGCTTAATTGTGATCTGTTAATAAATTTATCATCAACTTTTCGTAGGATATTAACTGAGTTATATCATGATTTTTATTCCAATTTTATTAAGTTTTTATTCAGCAGATATTGTTATGATTTTAGTACATTTTTTTTCATTAAGTTGCCACAAATTAAACTAAGACTTCCCAGTGCATTTTTTTTTCAGTAACTTTGTATGATATATTGGGTAATTCATATTATAATTTTGCTGTATCTTCCTTTTTTTTCTCTAGTATTTTTTTCATGAAATTTCTGCAAAAATCTCATGTCATGATTTGTCATAATTATTTGAATTATATCATAGAATTAAGGACTACTTTTGTTAAATTTTTTTTCTAAGTTTTTTGTCATGATTATTTAGCAACTTTTTTTTATGTTTAGTAAGTTTTTGTAAGATATTTTGTAACTGATGTTATAACTTTTCTGTAAGTTTTTGTAAAATGTTTACACCATTAATGTCATAATTTCAAAATATGATTTTTATTAAGAAATTATATTGTAAATTACATAATGTTTTTTTTCGTCTGTTTTATTATGTTTTTTTCTGTGAGTTTTTAGTGAAGAATTTTATGTAATTTTAGTTATAACTTCTTGGTACATTTTTCATTAATTTTCATAAAGTATTGGCCAAAATTATCATAAAGTATTGGCCAAAATTATCATAAGGTATTGGCCAAAATTATCATAAAGTATTGGCCGAAATTATCATAAAGTATTGGCCAAAATTATCATAAAGTATTGGCCGAAATTATCATAAAGTATTGGCCAAAATTATCATAAAGTATTGGCCAAAATTATGTTCTAACTTTTCAGTGCCATATATAGTAAAATTTCGTAAAATATTGGCTAAAATACATCACAACTTTTCAATTAGTTTTTTTCAGAGAATTTTTAATCCTTTTTTTGAGCCATAATTGTTGCAGACAGTAATGGAATGTTTATATTGTCTCCAATCCTTTGGTTTTGGACAGATATCTGGTTTTTGAAAGTGTCTGATCAAATGTAGGATAATAGCAGTCCATTTGTAATGTGTTTATCTTGCACTACGCAATGGTGCAGGGTTATGTAGGCTGCATGTCAAGGACTCTTTTTAAAATCTTGGGGTAGGCAGGAATTATGTATATAATTTTTTTGTTTTTGATTCGTCGTGCATTTCATATATACAGTCCATCTTCTCTCTCTCTCTCTCTCTCTCTCTCTCTCTCTCTCTCTCTCTCTCTCTCTCTCTCTCTCTCTCTCTCTCTCTTCTTTTGTTTTAAGGGCCCAAAAGACTTAATCCACACATTAACACAGACTTTACTACACTCTCAGACTTGGTTTATGTATTGGACGAACAGACTTTTGTGATTTTTTTTTTCTTTTCTCTTTCCATTCTGCGCTACATAATGTAGCAGGGTCGTTGGCTCCCTTACCCACACTGGGACTCGCTTCTGCGACCACGGTACAGTCCACTGAAATATTCATTCCCGGGTACATAAAGCACTGTACCTCCTGTACGTTCCTCCCGACACACACACACCCACACACACACACACACGTGTATGTGTGTCTGTGTGTGTGTGTGTGTATATGTGTGTGTGTGTGTGTGTGTATGTGTGAGTGTGGATGCATGAGGCCGGGTATCAATAATGTATGACTGAATGTGAGGGTTGAGTAATGTGGTAGCTGTATTGGGGAAGGTAAAGTGAAGGGAAATGATGAAGTGCTTGTGGAGCTGTGTGTGCTGAAGAAGGACTGGGTGATTGGAAACACATGGTTTGTTAAGAGTAGGAAAGATGTATTACATATTGATTAAGAAAGATTATTACATATTGATCGAGTAGGAAAGATTATTACATATTGATCAAGTAGGGAAAGATGTATTACATATTGATCGTGTAAAAGAGATACATTTGGAGGCGAGGGTGAAGATCTGTGGAGGTTTTGGTAAACATTACCATCAACAGGAGTGTGTGGGGGAGAGTAAGTACACTTGGGTGTAAGGACACTTAGGTGGGTGTAAGGACACTTGGGTGAATAAATAACAGGAGACATTGAAGGCAGAATGGCAAAAGGTGCGAGCAAATGAAGCAATGCTGGAGAAAGATGCATGTGTGGAATGTTGGGCGGAAGAGAGTTATAAGGGGGTGGTAAGGGGGGAGATGGTTCTGGGAGCACTGAAGAATGTGTGGAGAGTAAAGAGTAGAGAGAGTAAATGAGTAAAAAGAGAGGGTAAAGATGGGTATGTTGGAAGGTTATTAAGTCCAACAAGATTATGTGGATGCGAGGCATATGAGCCATATTGATGTGCTGGGAATGAAATGTTTGAGGACAATATGTGGTTTGAAGTGGTTCGGTCTAGTAAGTAAATAGAATGATAAGAGAGATATGTGTTAATAAAAAGAGTGGAGTTGAGAGAGCTGAAGAATGTGTGTTGAAATGGTTTGGACATATGGAGAGAACGAGTGTGGAGAGGGGACACAAGTGGAGGGAACAAGGAGAAATGGGAGACCGAATTGGACATGGAAGGATGGAGTGGAAAATATATGGATTGATCGGGGGGCCTAAACATGCAGGAGGGTGAAATGCGTGCGCGGGAATTGGAACGTCGTAGTGAATGGAGGGCTTGTGGAGCGGTCGGTGTAAACCAGGGCAAGGTGTGTAGGTCATGGTTGTGTGTTTTCGGTGACAATGCGACTTGAGTTCGTCTATTCTTGGCGCTACCTCGGTCATGGTGGAAACTACGATCAAGCACACGGGAGATAAGAAAGTAATATACATGTATGATAAAAGTAGATATGGTGGATAGTAGAAAGAGGAGAGGTAGATCACAGAAGTGGAAGGTTATCGCTCCATTTTATTTCCCGCGAGGACGCTAAAGGTAGGTAGATAAATATGGGGTAGAAAGTAGTAGAAGGTAGATAAATATGGGGTAGAAAGTAGTAGAAGGTAGATAAATATGGG